>NW_027101558.1:0-17762 GCF_035046505.1 Tiliqua scincoides
TCAAAGGATTCCCAACACTTTCTCACTTTTAACGATGCTTCTGGTTGGTGCATAATGTACACTTTGCCGAGAAATCATAGCATCCCGACCCCCAATGCATCTGGCCTTTTTTATTTTTTTTGGGGGAGTGGATCTCAGAGCCGCTTGCTAAAGTGGTCGCCTACAATTTGCCGTCCGATCTGGACCTACGGTGCACGTGATAAACGTTCCCACGTATAGAGCACGCGATTTCGTTTAATGCTTGAATGACATAAAATTAGTAACAAACGTGTTAAAACGTACGAAAAAGCACCTGTGAACACATGCGACGCAGGTGAAAATACAAGTGCAAATGTGTGCGCAGACGTGGACGTGGGCACGCGGGCGCGCCTGCAGCGCACGTATGTTTGCAAGCGCAAACGTGCGCAGACGTGGACGTGAGCACGCGGGCGCGCCTGCAGCGCACGTGCGTTTGCGAGTGCAGGCATGTGCGCGGGCGCGTTCACAGACGCAGACATGTACACAGGTGCAGGCGCACCCACAACGCAGGTGTCGGTGTAGGTGTAGGTGCGGACGTTCAGCTTGATACACGTAAATAAATACAACTTAATTTTTATGGCAAACCCCCCTACCCCCCTTACCGGTAATTTCTCACTTAGTCAGATTTACTCCTGCCAAACCCCTAAAACAGGATCTGACCAAACTAAAACTACCGGTTGTCCACGACCAGTTCATGCATTCTACAGATTGTAAATGCAGTCGTGGATACTAATATCAGTGCCGTAATGCATATTTACAACATGATTATATATACATTTTTTTTATCTTTTATACAAAAATTTTATGTTATTGTAGCTTAAAATTTTTAAAGCGAAGCACTGAAGATGCTGAGATGGGTGAGTCAAATTTCCCCAAAAACACAAAGTTTTGGTCCTAAACTTGCCATTGTTTTTAATCAAAATTACACATGCAAGCCTCCACACCCCAGTGAGAATGCCCACACAACCCCGAATAGCCAAGTGGAGCAGGTATCAGGATCTCTAACAAACCGAAGCCCACAACACCTTGCTACGCCACACCCACACGGGTACTCAGCAGTGAATAACATTAAGAAATAAGCGAAAGCTTGACTTAGCTATGATTAAGTTTGGCCGGTAAATTTCGTGCCAGCCACCGCGGTTATACGAAAGGCCAAAAACAATGACCCTCGGCGTAAAGCGTGACCAGAATAATGTCAAAAAAATTGAAGGAAAACCAAGCCAAGACTGTAAAATATATTGGCACAAGAACTCCACCAATAAAATGCCTTCAAATAAAAGACTATTCAACCTCACTAAAGCTAGGAAACAAACTAGGATTAGATACCCTACTATGCCTAGCCCTAAACATAGATGGTTAAACACACAAAACCATTCGCCAGAGAACTACAAGCGAAAAGCTCGAAACTCAAAGGACTTGGCGGTGCTCCACATCATCCTAGAGGAGCCTGTCCTATAATCGATACCCCACGCTTTACCCCACCATTCTTTGCAACTCAGCCTATATACCGCCGTCGTCAGCTTACCCTGTGAAAGAAACAAAGTAGGCAAAAAAGTTTACAACTAACACGTCAGGTCAAGGTGTAGCAGATAGAATGGAAGAGATGGGCTACATTTTCTGCCACAGAAAAATACGAAAGGTGTAATGAAACACACACCCAAAGGAGGATTTAGAAGTAAGCTAAATAAGAGTCTTTATCTTAAATTTGCTCTGGAGCGCGCACACACCGCCCGTCACTCTCATCGTCCAAAAATAAACTTAACATATAAAAATACTAACAATATAGATGAGGCAAGTCGTAACAAGGTAAGCGCACCGGAAGGCGTGCTTGGAACAACAACCAGTAGCTTAAAACAAAGCATTCAACTTACAATTGAAAAATGTTAGTGAGATCCTAACCTTTTTGAGCCAAACAACTAGCCCAATCACATAAACAAATCCTCTCATTAACAAAATAAATCATTCGACAAAACTAGTATATGTGATAGAACCTAACCAAAACGGCGCAACAGAAAAAGTACCGCAAGGGAACCCTGAAAGAATAATGAAACACACAAGCAAAACAAAGCAAAGATAAACCCTTGTACCTCTTGCATCATGGTCCAGCCAGAATAAAACAGACAAAGAGAACTTCAGCCTGTACCCCCGAAACCAAGTGAGCTACTACAAGACAACTGTAAGAGTGCACCCATCTCTGTGGCAAAAGAGTGGGAAGATCTAGTAGTAGCGGTGAAAAGCCAAACGAACTTGGTGATAGCTGGTTGCTCAATAAATGAATTTTAGTTCAACTTTAGGTTACTTCCAGCAAACAATAGCACGCATTTTAACCTAAAAGGTATTCAATGGGGGTACAGCCCCATTGAAATAGGATACAACCTGACTTAGAGAGAAAGCAACATAACCTACGCCCAGTAGGCCCTAAAGCAGCCACCAGTAAACACAGCGTCACAGCACAAAGACAATAAATCCCCCCTGTGTCTGCCACCTCCTAAAAACCTACCGAGCCACACTATTATTATAGACAAACTAATGCTAGAACTAGTAACAAGAAGCCCTTCTCTTAAGCACCCCCTTGACCCAGAAATAGAAAACCTACTGGACATTAACAGACCAAAACAGGAACAACAATTAAACAGCCAAAACTGTTACAAAAACTGTCAACCCGACACCGGTGTGCTAAAAAGATAGATTAAAAGCTGTAAAAGGAATTCAGCAAAACCTTGTCCCAACTGTTTACCAAAAACATAGCCTTTAGCTAAACAAGTATTAAAGGTCCTGCCTGCCCAGTGAAACTTTTAAACGGCCGCGGTATCCTAACCGTGCAAAGGTAGCGTAATCACTTGTCTTCTAAATAAAGACTAGTATGAACGGCTAAATGAGGACAAACCTGTCTCTTATAGCTAATCAGTGAAACTGATCTCCCAGTACAAAAGCTGGGATAAACACATAAGACGAGAAGACCCTGTGGAGCTTAAAACGACCGCTAATAAGCACCACTAATGCCCCTAGCCCATAGTTTTAAGTTGGGGCGACTTCGGAACAAAACAAAACTTCCGAGCACAGAACCACCACTTCTCACCAAGGCTAACAAGCCAAAGTACAAAGCCGACCCAGTCATACTGACCAACGAACCAAGTTACCCCAGGGATAACAGCGCTATCTTCTTCAAGAGTCCCTATCGACAAGAAGGTTTACGACCTCGATGTTGGATCAGGACACCCAAATGGTGTAGCCGCTATTAAAGGTTCGTTTGTTCAACGATTAACAGTCCTACGTGATCTGAGTTCAGACCGGAGCAATCCAGGTCGGTTTCTATCTATGACGCTTACTTCTTCAGTACGAAAGGACAAAGAAGAGAGGACCAATATTATAAACACGTCCTTAAAACTAGCTGAACAAAACTCAAGCTAAACAAAGCACCTAGAACACCCCCAGACAAGGGGTAATTATTAGGGTGGCAGAGCCAGGTGAATGCAAAAGACCTAAGATCTTTCTACTAGATGTTCAAATCATCTCCCTAATACATGAATGCATTACTCTTATATATCATTAATCCCCTATTATATATTATTCCCATCTTACTAGCTGTTGCCTTCCTTACACTACTGGAACGAAAAGTGCTCGGTTATATACAACTACGAAAAGGCCCTAACATCATTGGCCCTTATGGGCTATTACAACCATTTGCAGACGGCATTAAACTGTTTATTAAAGAACCCTTACGCCCCTCCTCTTCCTCTCCTGCCCTCTTCATCATAACCCCGACCTTAGCCCTATTTCTAGCCCTTATAATTTGAACCCCCCTCCCAATACCGGCCACCTTAGCAGACATAAACCTAGGCCTTCTCTTCATACTAGCCCTCTCAAGCATAGCAGTATATTCTATTCTATGATCAGGGTGGGCATCCAACTCAAAATACCCATTAATTGGCGCCCTACGTGCGGTAGCACAAACAATCTCATACGAGGTCACCCTGGGAATTATTTTACTAACCATTATTATCCTTACAGGGGGCTTCACTCTACAAATACTCTCAATTACACAAGAACACCAATGACTACTAATTTCATCATGACCTCTTGCCATAATATGGTTTATCTCAACACTAGCAGAAACAAACCGGGCCCCCTTTGATTTAACAGAAGGAGAATCAGAGCTTGTCTCTGGCTTTAATGTAGAGTATGCCGCTGGCCCATTCGCCCTATTTTTCCTAGCTGAATATGCAAACATCATACTAATAAATACCCTAACCTGCATCCTTTTCCTAAACCCAGGAACCTCCCTACCCCCAGACGTGTTCACAATAAACCTAATATTAAAAACAACTATCCTGACAATCATATTCTTATGAACTCGCGCCTCATACCCTCGTTTTCGTTACGACCAACTTATACACCTCTTATGAAAAAATTTCTTACCCCTAACCCTCGCTCTATTAATGTGGCATGCCTCTTTCCCAACAATATTATCAGGACTCCCCCCACAATAAACCAGGAAATATGCCCGAATCCCCAAGGATTACTTTGATAGAGTAAAACACAGGGGTTAAAATCCCCTTATTTCCTTCTTCTCGAAGCACTAGAAAAACAGGACACGAACCTGCACCAAAAGACTCAAAATCTTATGTACTTCATTATACTATTTTCTAGTAAAGTCAGCTAATTAAGCTTTCGGGCCCATACCCCGAAAATGTTGGTTAAAATCCTTCCTATACTAATGAACCCAATCATATCTTCACTGATTCTCTCAAGCGTAGCAACCGGCTCCATCATTACCCTATCAAGCACACACTGACTCCTTGCCTGAATCGGATTAGAACTAAATACCCTAGCCATTATTCCCCTTATCGCCAAACAACACCATCCCCGTGCAACTGAAGCCGCTACAAAATATTTCCTTACCCAAGCTGCTGCCTCAGCCACACTCCTATTCGCCAGCACAATCAATGCCTGATCCACCAGCACCTGAGACATTTCACAACTCACAAACCAACCTGCCTGCATCATAATAACAATAGCTCTAGCCATAAAACTAGGCCTAGCCCCCCTGCATTTCTGACTACCAGAAGTCCTACAAGGCACAACACTAAAAACAGCACTAATCATTACAACTTGACAAAAACTCGCCCCCCTCGCCCTACTTTATATAGCCGCCCCCGCTATCCACCCAAATACACTTCTAATTATAGGGCTACTGTCAACCTTGACCGGAGGGTGGGGAGGCATAAACCAAACACAGACACGAAAAATCATAGCATTCTCATCAATTGCCCACCTAGGTTGAATAGCTACAATTCTCACACTAAGCTCAAACTTAATACTCCTCAACCTATTTTTATACCTCATAATAACAACTACTGCCTTTATAATCCTTATCTTCATCACAGCAAAAAACATTAAAGATTTAACCACCTCTTGAACAATTTCCCCCTCAACCATAGCACTTATATTTTTACTACTAATATCTCTAGGAGGGCTCCCCCCGCTAACAGGCTTTATCCCAAAATGGTTAATTTTACAAGAATTAACAACCCACAACCTATCAATGACCGCAGCCCTACTTGCCCTCTCCGCTCTATTAAGCCTATTCTTTTACTTACGACTATCTTACATCACAACCCTCACAGTGTTCCCAACCACCACACAAACAACACACAAATGACGATTCCAACCTAAACTAAGTACAACCACAATCTCAACCCTCTTACTACCATCCTTACTCCTCTTACCCCTAACCCCAATGATACTTTAAGAGGCTTAGGTTAACAAAACCAAGGGCCTTCAAAGCCCTAAATAAGAGTTCAACCCTCCTAGCCCCTGAAGGCATGTAAAACTTTAACTTACATCTCCTGATTGCAACTCAGGCACTTTAATTAAGCTAAAACCTCCCAGACAGACGGGCCTCGATCCCGTAAATTTCTAGTTAACAGCTAAACGCCCCATCCAGCGGGCTTCAATCTGAGCTTCTTCTAAAAAAAGAAGCTCCGGCACACCTTTGGTGTGCTTCTCTAGATTTGCACTCTAGCGTGAATCACCACGAAGCTATTGTGATAAGAGTGGGACTGGCACCCACCTATACAGGGCTACAACCTGCCACCTACTATCGGCCATCTTACCTGTGACCATTAATCGTTGATTCTTCTCAACCAACCACAAAGATATCGGCACCTTATACTTAATCTTCGGAGCTTGAGCAGGAATAGTTGGTACAGCACTTAGCCTGTTAATTCGGGCTGAACTAAGTCAACCTGGCGCCCTGCTAGGCGATGATCAGATCTATAACGTCATTGTAACAGCCCATGCTTTTGTCATAATTTTCTTTATAGTAATGCCTGTAATAATCGGCGGGTTCGGAAATTGACTAGTCCCCCTAATAATTGGGGCGCCAGATATGGCCTTCCCACGAATAAACAACATGAGTTTTTGACTTCTCCCTCCTTCTCTATTACTGCTACTTGCATCCTCGGGGGTGGAAGCCGGGGCCGGCACCGGGTGAACCGTCTACCCTCCCTTAGCCGGGAACTTAGCCCATGCCGGGGCCTCTGTAGATCTAACCATCTTCTCCCTCCACCTCGCGGGAGTCTCCTCAATTCTTGGGGCCATTAACTTTATTACTACCTGCATCAACATAAAACCACCCTCCATAACCCAATACCAAACCCCTCTATTCGTATGATCAGTAATAATCACGGCAGTTCTACTTTTACTATCACTACCCGTCCTTGCCGCCGGTATCACAATACTACTAACAGACCGAAATTTAAACACATCTTTCTTCGATCCTGCAGGTGGGGGGGACCCAATTTTATACCAACATCTGTTTTGGTTCTTTGGTCACCCAGAAGTCTACATTTTGATTCTTCCTGGCTTTGGAATAATCTCACACATTGTAACCTATTATGCTGGAAAAAAAGAACCTTTCGGCTACATGGGTATAGTATGAGCCATAATATCTATCGGCTTCTTAGGCTTTATCGTATGAGCCCACCACATATTTACCGTTGGAATGGATGTCGATACCCGAGCATATTTCACTTCCGCCACAATAATCATCGCAATTCCAACAGGTGTAAAGGTATTTAGCTGGCTCGCAACTTTACATGGGGGCATAATCAAATGAGATGCTGCCATACTCTGGGCCCTGGGCTTCATTTTCCTATTTACTGTGGGAGGCCTAACAGGCATTGTACTTGCCAACTCATCCTTAGACATTGTTCTTCATGACACATATTACGTCGTAGCTCATTTCCACTATGTATTATCCATAGGTGCCGTATTTGCAATCATAGGAGGCTTTGTACATTGATTTCCCCTATTTTCAGGCTATACACTTCATCAAACTTGAACAAAAGTCCAATTTGGTGTCATATTTGCCGGGGTTAATCTGACCTTCTTCCCTCAACACTTCCTTGGGCTATCAGGAATGCCCCGCCGTTACTCCGACTATCCTGACGCATATACCATCTGAAATACTTTATCATCAATTGGCTCACTAATTTCTCTAGTAGCCGTAATCATAATAATGTTTATCATTTGAGAAGCATTCGCAGCTAAACGAGAAGTTTTCGCCCTAGAACTAACAAACACAAACCTAGAATGACTTCACGGCTGCCCACCCCCTTATCACACTTACGAAGAACCAACATATGTACAAACAAACTCAAGAAAGGGAGGAATCGAACCGCCTTCTACTGGTTTCAAGCCAATCACATAGCCAAGATGCTTCTTTCTCATGAGACCCTAGTAAATTTATTATGTAGCCCTGTCAGAGCTAAGTTATAGGTTAGCCCCTATGGGCCTCATGATGGCACACCCCGCTCAACTCGGATTTCAAGACGCAGCATCTCCCATTATAGAAGAGCTCTTACATTTTCATGACCACGCCATTATAATTGTCTTCTTAATTAGTGCTTTAGTATTATACATTATTTCTTTAATAATAACAACAAAGCTAACACACACAAATACCATAGACGCCCAAGAAGTAGAAATAATCTGAACAATTCTTCCTGCAATCATTTTAATCTTAATTGCCCTCCCTTCCCTTCGCATTCTCTACCTCATAGATGAAATCAACAACCCACACCTAACTGTTAAAGCTCTCGGCCACCAATGATATTGGAGCTATGAGTACACAGACTATCAAGATCTCGCATTTGACTCTTACATAATTCCCTCACAAGACCTCCCTCAAGGACACCTCCGTCTATTAGAAGTAGATCACCGAATAGTAGTTCCAATAGAATCCCCAATTCGCATACTAATCTCCGCAGAAGATGTCCTGCACTCATGGGCCGTACCCGCCCTCGGCATTAAAACAGATGCCATTCCCGGACGACTAAATCAAACAACCTTTATCACTTCTCACCCAGGCTTGTTCTATGGACAATGCTCAGAAATCTGCGGATCTAACCACAGCTTCATGCCCATTGTAGTAGAAGCAATTCCACTAAAACACTTTGAAGACTGAACCACAACAATACTCACTGCATCACTAAGAAGCTTTTATCAGCGTTAGCCTTTTAAGCTAAAGAAGGAGACAACACCTGCCCCCTTAGTGATATGCCTCAATTAAACCCTGCCCCCTGATTAATAATCCTCCTACTTTCATGAACAATCTTATTAACAATTCTCCAAACCAAAACTTTAATAATAACCTCTCAAAATCTCCCAATCCAAAACACCCCCACACCTAAAGCCTCACCTTGAAACTGACCATGAATTTAAGCTTCTTCGACCAATTTTTAAGCCCACAACTCCTTGGAATCCCCCTTATCACCCTAGCAATAATCCTGCCACCAACCCTAATTTTTACAAAAACAAGCCGACTTATCTTAAATCGGCTAGAAACGGTACAAACATGAGCAATCTTTATATTTGTAAAACAACTTATATTACCCCTAAACAAACCAGGCCACAAATGAGCCGCACTCTTAACCTCACTTATATTATTCCTTCTCCTATTCAATTTGCTAGGACTTTTCCCTTATACATTCACCCCAACTACCCAGCTATCAATAAATATGGGTTTAGCAGTACCCTTATGACTAGCAACTGTATTAATTGGCTTACGCAATCAACCAACCCTTTCATTAGGCCACCTTCTACCAGAAGGCACCCCAACCCCTCTCGTACCTGTTCTCATTATTATCGAAACAATTAGCCTACTCATTCGCCCTCTTGCACTAGGCGTTCGACTAACAGCCAACTTAACAGCAGGTCACCTGCTAATCCAACTTATTTCTACCGCCGTATTTGTAATACTACCCATAATAACTGCAACCGCAACACTAACCTTTATTGTCCTCTTACTTTTAACTATTCTAGAGGTCGCAGTAGCAATTATTCAAGCCTACGTCTTCACTTTACTATTAAGCCTATACCTACAAGAAAATACTTAATGATCCACCAAGCACATGCCTATCATATAGTAGACCAAAGCCCCTGGCCCCTAACAGGCGCAATCGCTGCCTTACTTATAACATCCGGACTCGCCGTCTGATTTCACTTCAACAATATACTATTAATGAATATCGGCCTAATTATCCTCCTTCTAACAATACTACAATGGTGGCGAGATATCACCCGTGAGGGAACCTTTCAAGGCCACCACACGGTCCCTGTACAAAAAGGCCTCCGATACGGGATAATCCTTTTTATTACATCAGAGGTCTTCTTTTTTATCGGCTTTTTCTGAGCTTTCTACCACTCAAGCCTGGCCCCAACCCCGGAGCTTGGGGGCTGTTGACCCCCTAGCGGAATTCACCCATTAAACCCATTTGAAGTACCCCTTCTAAACACAGCTGTACTCCTAGCCTCTGGTGTTACCGTAACATGAGCCCACCATTCTATTATAGAAAATAATCGAAAAGAAGCAATTCAAGCCCTTACACTAACCATTGCCTTGGGCCTTTACTTCACCGCCCTCCAAGCCATAGAATACTATGAAGCCCCTTTCGCTATTTCAGATAGCGTTTACGGGTCAACATTCTTTGTGGCAACAGGCTTCCATGGCCTCCACGTAATTATTGGATCAACTTTTTTAATTGTTTGCTTACTACGACAGATCATATATCACTTCACAACAAACCACCACTTCGGATTTGAAGCCGCCGCATGATACTGACATTTCGTAGACGTTGTATGACTGTTCCTTTACATCTCAATTTACTGATGAGGCTCTTGCTCTTTTAGTATCAACCAGTACAAGTGATTTCCAATCACTAAGCCTTAATAAAACCTTAAGAAAGAGTAATGAATATAACAACCATATTCTTAATTACAACAACCCTTATAGTTATCTTAATTACTATTAGCTTTTGATTACCACAAATATCACCAGACACAGAAAAACTCTCCCCATATGAATGCGGCTTCGACCCATTAGGAACCGCCCGTCTACCATTCTCGCTTCGATTCTTCCTAGTTGCAATCCTATTTCTTCTATTCGACCTAGAAATTGCGCTACTCCTTCCGATCCCATGAGCCATAAACCTTATACAACCAACAACCACTTTAATCTGAATATCCGCAATCATTATTCTTCTAACACTAGGCTTAATTTACGAATGATTAGCAGGGGGGCTAGAGTGGGCAGAGTAGGCAGTTAGTATAAATAAAACAACTAATTTCGACTTAGTAGCCCCAGGTTTTAACCCTGGACTGCCATATGACAACATATTTTACCTTTTCCTCTGCCTTCGTACTCGGAATTTTAGGGTTGGCCCTACACCGAACACACTTAGTTTCCGCACTACTCTGTATCGAAGCCATAATATTAGCCCTCTTTATAGCACTTACAGCATTCTCATCTACACTACAACTCCCCTCCACAAACATTTCTCCCATTCTCCTCCTTGCTTTTTCTGCCTGTGAAGCAGGAACTGGCCTCGCCTTATTAGTGGCAACCTCTCGAACACATGGCTCGGACCATCTTAAAAACCTAAACCTCTTACAATGCTAAAAATTCTTTTACCTACCCTTATATTAATTCCAACAGCCCTTCTATCAAAACAAAACATCCTTTTCACAATATACACCTCCTACTCAATACTACTTGCACTAATAAGTCTAGTCTGATTTAAGTATCCTCTAAACCCTAGCATAATATTCTCCTCTTCCTACCTAAACATTGACTCAATTTCCGCCCCATTAATAATCCTTTCCTGCTGACTTCTCCCACTAATAGCCCTAGCTAGCCAAAACCACCTCCAACACGAACCTCTTGCTCGAAAACGAAACTTTTTAGTAGTCATTACAACCCTACAAGTTGCCCTATTATTAACATTCTCCGCAACCGAATTCACCCTATTTTACATTATATTCGAAACAACATTAATTCCCACCCTCATTGTTATTACACGATGGGGAAACCAAGCCGAGCGACTTTCCGCAGGGACATACTTTCTATTTTACACACTTGCTGGATCTCTCCCCCTATTAGTTGCTATTCTATTTTTAAACACTAAATACTCCAACATTTCAATAGTAATAATAAACCTAATTCAACCAGAAACCCCCCACTCATGAACAAATAACATACTATGACTTGCCTGCTTAATCGCCTTCCTAGTGAAAATGCCTTTATATGGCCTCCACCTCTGACTCCCAAAAGCCCATGTGGAAGCCCCTATCGCTGGCTCAATGGTTCTGGCTGCAATTTTACTGAAACTCGGAGGCTACGGTATCATTCGAATCACCCCCCTACTAAACCCACTCTCAACAAAACTATACTACCCCTTTATTATTCTAGCCATTTGAGGCATCATCATAACCAGCTCAATCTGCCTACGACAAACTGACTTAAAATCTTTAATCGCTTACTCATCAGTAAGCCACATAGGCCTCGTAATTGCAGCCGCTTTGATTCAAACCCCATGAAGCCTAACAGGAGCAATTTTACTGATAATTGCCCACGGCCTTACCTCATCAATACTATTTTGTCTAGCAAACACAAACTATGAACGCACCCATAGCCGAACACTCCTTCTAGCCCGCGGCCTGCAACTTATTCTTCCTCTAACAATATCCTGGTGGCTTATAGCTAACTTAATAAATATGGCCCTCCCCCCCACAATTAATCTCACAGGCGAACTTCTAATCATAACATCATTATTCAACTGGTCCCCCCTAACAATCCTCATAACAGGAGTAGGCACTCTCTTAACAGCCACCTACTCACTTCATATATTTTTAACAACCCAACGAGGAAAGCTCCCACAACACGCTATCCAAACAAACCCGACATACACCCGAGAACACCTGCTACTGGTCCTACACATCCTCCCGATACTTATACTTATAATAAAACCCGAACTAATCATAGGCCCCCTTCCTTGTTGTCATAGTTTAACAAAAACATTAGAATGTGGATCTAAAAATAGAAGTTCAAACCTTCTTAATGACCGAGGGGTATTGTATACAAAGAACTGCTAACTCTGCGTCCTGGGATTAACCCCCCAGACTCCTCACTTTTAAAGGATCAGAGTTTAATCCATTGGTCTTAGGAGCCAAAATTCTTGGTGCAATTCCAAGTAAAAGTACATGCACAACATCCCCCACACCACCATAGCCGCTACCTTTCTATTCCTAATAATTCCCATCACAATAACCCTATACCCTCTACAAAACCAATGACACCTCTCCCATGTAAAGGTAGCTGTGCAAACAGCATTTTTTACCAGCATAATCCCCCTGTTTATCTTCATTAACTATGGACTAGAATTCACAACTACAAACATCCACTGAATCAACATCTCTAATTTTAGCATCAACATTAGCTTCATGCTAGACACCTACGCAATTACATTTTTACCCATCGCACTCTTTGTCACATGATCCATCTTGGAGTTTGCCGCATGATATATGACCTCAGACCCCTTTATCAACCGATTTTTTAAGTATCTTCTCCTATTCTTACTAGCTATATTAATTCTTGTTACCGCAAATAATATCTTCCAGCTTTTTATTGGGTGGGAGGGGGTTGGAATTATATCCTTTCTATTAATCGGGTGATGATTCTCACGTTCCGACGCAAACTCATCCGCCCTACAGGCAGTCATTTATAACCGAGTTGGGGATATTGGCCTTATCCTAACAATAGCCTGACTTGCTATAAACACAACCACCTGAGAATTTCATCAACTATTTACTAACCCAAACTCAGTCACCCTTGTCCCCCTCTTGGGTTTAATCTTAGCTGCCGCAGGAAAGTCTGCCCAATTTGGCCTTCACCCATGATTACCAGCAGCCATAGAAGGTCCTACTCCCGTCTCTGCCTTACTCCACTCCAGCACAATGGTTGTGGCAGGTGTATTCCTACTAATTCGCCTCCACCCCCTATTAGAAACAAACACAACAGCCCTATCCACCTGCCTTTGTCTAGGTGCAATAACAACCTTATTCACAGCAATTTGTGCCCTCACACAAAACGATATTAAAAAAATCATCGCCTTCTCAACCTCAAGCCAGCTTGGGTTGATAATGGTCACCGTAGGATTAAACCAACCACAACTAGCCTTCTTTCATATTTCAACCCACGCATTCTTTAAAGCCATGTTATTCCTCTGTTCTGGGTCGATCATTCATAATTTATCAGACGAACAGGACATCCGAAAGATAGGAGGCATTAACAAAGCAATACCCGTTACCACCTCCTGCCTAACCATCGGCAGCCTTGCCCTAATAGGAACCCCCTTTCTATCCGGCTTTTTCTCAAAAGACACCATCATCGAAACAATAAATACCTCCTACCTTAACGCCTGAGCCCTAATACTAACTCTCACAGCAACGGCCCTAACGGCCGCCTACAGCCTACGACTAATCTTCTACGTACAAATAAACACCTCCCGAGGGAACACTCTTGTCATCATTTCCGAAAACAATAAAACCCTAACCAACCCCCTTGTTCGCCTCGCAACAGGAAGCATTTTAACTGGCTTACTCCTTATCTCCTCTGTTCTTCCAATCAAAACAACAGCATTAACCATATCAACAAACATAAAACTGTCCGCATTACTCGTAACAATCTTAGGCCTTTTATATGCTTTAGAACTAGCCACCCAAACAACAACACTCTTGACTCCAAAACATAATAAGTTAAACAACTTCTCAAACCAACTAGGATTCTTCAACATAATCATTCACCGAACCCACCCAAACATTTCACTCATACAAGGACAAAACCTTGCCTCACACCTAAACGACCAACTATGGTATGAAAAAATTGGTCCAAAAATACTAACAATAACCAACACCCCCATGGTCAACAGCATTTCTACTGCCAACAAAGGTCTTATTAAAGCCTACTTAATCATATTTGTCCTATTTATGACCTCGGTGCTCATTTTTATTTTAATCTAATTACCCGCAAAGCCCCCCGCGCCAACCCACGTGACAGCTCTAACGCAACAAATAAAGCCAGCAATAAGCCTCACCCGGAAATTAATAAACAGCCACCCCCCCATGAATATAACAAAGACACCCCACTAAAGTCCGCACGAACAAAATGTAACCCTACACAATCAACCCCAACAACTCCAAACCCCTCCACCACCCACCCCCCACCAAATACCACAAACAACACCGTCACCAAAACAAAATACCCCCCAACATACAACCCAACAGACCAGCTCCCCCATGTCTCAGGGTAGGGCTCAGCCGCCAACGCTACAGAATAAGCAAATACCACCAACATTCCCCCTAAATAAATCAAAAATAAGACCAAAGAAACAAAAGAACTACCCAATCAAACCAACACACCACACCCAACGGCAGCAGCAACCACCAACCCAACCGCACCATAAAGCGGGGATGGGTTTGAGGCAACAGCCACCAACCCCCCCAATAAACAAAAAGATAATAAAAAAATAAAATAAACCATAATTTTTGCCTGGACTTTAACCAAGACCTGCGGCACGAAAAACCACTGTTGTATTCAACTACAAAAACTAATGACCCACAACCTACGAAAAACTCACCCAATCCTAAAGATTGTAAACAACACATTCATTGACCTCCCCACCCCATCAAATATCTCAGCATGATGAAATTTTGGCTCACTACTTGGATTTTGTCTAATCGCACAAGTCCTAACTGGCCTATTCCTTGCTATACACTACACAGCAGACATCTCTTCAGCATTTTCATCAATCGCACACATTTGTCGAGACGTACAATACGGGTGGCTAATCCGAAACCTGCACGCCAATGGGGCCTCCATATTCTTTATTTGCATTTACCTCCATATCGGACGGGGCTTATACTACGGCTCTTACATATACAAAGAAACCTGAAACATTGGGGTCGTTCTTCTTCTCCTTGTAATGGCAACAGCCTTTGTGGGCTACGTACTTCCATGGGGCCAGATATCTTTTTGAGGGGCCACCGTCATTACTAACCTTCTTTCAGCAATTCCCTATATCGGAACAACCTTGGTAGAATGAATCTGGGGAGGGTTCTCAGTAGACAACGCAACACTCACCCGATTCTTTTCATTCCATTTTATTCTGCCATTTATTATCATGGGAACCTCTATACTTCACCTCCTTTTCCTCCACGAAACAGGATCAAATAACCCCACAGGCCTAAACTCCAACACAGACAAAATCCCATTTCACCCTTATTACACCTATAAAGACCTTTTAGGCCTAACATTATTAATCTTCGTTCTCCTCCTACTAGCCCTCTTCTCCCCAAACTTACTAGGAGACCCAGAAAACTTTACCCCTGCAAACCCCTTAGTCACGCCACCACACATTAAACCCGAGTGATACTTCCTCTTTGCCTACGCTATCCTACGCTCAATCCCAAATAAATTAGGAGGCGTTCTTGCCTTATTATTTTCAATCCTAATCCTAATCTTCGTACCCATACTCCATACATCAAAGCAACGAGGAAACACCTTCCGGCCCCTATCCCAAGGGGTCTTTTGACTCCTTATATCAAATATCATTATCCTCACGTGAATCGGAGGACAGCCCGTAGAGGACCCCTTCATCATCATCGGACAAATTGCCTCAATACTCTACTTTGCTATTTTCCTCCTCCTCATACCAATTACAGCCAAACTAGAAGATAAAATACTCAAATGATAGCCCCACTCTAAGCCTTAGTAGCTTAATAGACAAAGCATTGGTCTTGTAAGCCAAAGATGGGAACTAAGACCCCCTAAGGCATCAGAGAGAGGGGACTCAAACCCCCACCGCTAGTCCCCAAAACTAGCATTCTAACTTTAAACTACCCCCTGGCGGCTTTTTTGCCCTCTACCTCAATTCACCCGTATCTGGCCGCCCCTGGCGGCTTTTTTGTCCTCTACCTCAATTCACCCGTATCTGGCCGCCCCTGGCGGCTTTTTTGTCCTCTACCTCAATTCACCCGTATCTGGCCGCCCCTGGCGGCTTTTTTGTCCTCTACCTCAATTCACCCGTATCTGGCCGCCCCTGGCGGCTTTTTTGTCCTCTACCTCAATTCACCCGTATCTGGCCGCCCCTGGCGGCTTTTTTGTCCTCTACCTCAATTCACCCGTATCTGGCCGCCCCTGGCGGCTTTTTATTGCTTTGCTGGTGATCTTACACATACTATGTATAATCGGACATTCACCTCTTGTCCTCATGCATATCATATCCGGTTAATCAGTCAATGATCAATCACAAACTAAGAATAATCGAACAATTAATTTTCAACCTCATGCATATCACAAAAGACTTCAAATTAAGGTTCTAAGACATACTATGTATAATCGGACATTTACCTCTTGTCCACACGCATATCACAACAGACAGATTATTAATGATTTCATACTTACAACACATCTCGAATATTTTCCTCTTTCACACATGCAGATCATAGAAGATTAGATTAGAATGATCTAGCACATATTATGTATAATTGGACATTTGCCCTCTTCGCCTCACGCATATCATGAGGACACTACCCTCTCCCAACCATGCCCATTAGATGCCATCACCCTTCTCCCCTGCTGCTCTCTTGCTCGACAGTTATCTATTATATTCTGCCATCTCCGAGAAACCAGCAATCCCTTAATGACGTGTACTCCCGTTACTAGCCCCGTGGGACACACGGAGTACGTTGGCTATTTCTCACTTTTTCCAAGGCCTCTGGTTCCTACCTCAGGGGCGGTCAAAGGATTCCCAACACTTTCTCACTTTTAACGATGCTTCTGGTTGGTGCATAATGTACACTTTGCCGAGAAATCATAGCATCCCGACCCCCAATGCATCTGGCCTTTTTTATTTTTTTTGGGGGAGTGGATCTCAGAGCCGCTTGCTAAAGTGGTCGCCTACAATTTGCCGTCCGATCTGGACCTACGGTGCACGTGATAAACGTTCCCACGTATAGAGCACGCGATTTCGTTTAATGCTTGAATGACATAAAATTAGTAACAAACGTGTTAAAACGTACGAAAAAGCACCTGTGAACACATGCGACGCAGGTGAAAATACAAGTGCAAATGTGTGCGCAGACGTGGACGTGGGCACGCGGGCGCGCCTGCAGCGCACGTATGTTTGCAAGCGCAAACGTGCGCAGACGTGGACGTGAGCACGCGGGCGCGCCTGCAGCGCACGTGCGTTTGCGAGTGCAGGCATGTGCGCGGGCGCGTTCACAGACGCAGACATGTACACAGGTGCAGGCGCACCCACAACGCAGGTGTCGGTGTAGGTGTAGGTGCGGACGTTCAGCTTGATACACGTAAATAAATACAACTTAATTTTTATGGCAAACCC
>NW_027101559.1:0-17723 GCF_035046505.1 Tiliqua scincoides
AGCATCGTTAAAAGTGAGAAAGTGTTGGGAATCCTTTGACCGCCCCTGAGGTAGGAACCAGAGGCCTTGGAAAAAGTGAGAAATAGCCAACGTACTCCGTGTGTCCCACGGGGCTAGTAACGGGAGTACACGTCATTAAGGGATTGCTGGTTTCTCGGAGATGGCAGAATATAATAGATAACTGTCGAGCAAGAGAGCAGCAGGGGAGAAGGGTGATGGCATCTAATGGGCATGGTTGGGAGAGGGTAGTGTCCTCATGATATGCGTGAGGCGAAGAGGGCAAATGTCCAATTATACATAATATGTGCTAGATCATTCTAATCTAATCTTCTATGATCTGCATGTGTGAAAGAGGAAAATATTCGAGATGTGTTGTAAGTATGAAATCATTAATAATCTGTCTGTTGTGATATGCGTGTGGACAAGAGGTAAATGTCCGATTATACATAGTATGTCTTAGAACCTTAATTTGAAGTCTTTTGTGATATGCATGAGGTTGAAAATTAATTGTTCGATTATTCTTAGTTTGTGATTGATCATTGACTGATTAACCGGATATGATATGCATGAGGACAAGAGGTGAATGTCCGATTATACATAGTATGTGTAAGATCACCAGAAAAGCAATAAAAAGCCGCCAGGGGCGGCCAGATACGGGTGAATTGAGGTAGAGGACAAAAAAGCCGCCAGGGGCGGCCAGATACGGGTGAATTGAGGTAGAGGACAAAAAAGCCGCCAGGGGCGGCCAGATACGGGTGAATTGAGGTAGAGGACAAAAAAGCCGCCAGGGGCGGCCAGATACGGGTGAATTGAGGTAGAGGGCAAAAAAGCCGCCAGGGGCGGCCAGATACGGGTGAATTGAGGTAGAGGACAAAAAAGCCGCCAGGGGCGGCCAGATACGGGTGAATTGAGGTAGAGGACAAAAAAGCCGCCAGGGGGTAGTTTAAAGTTAGAATGCTAGTTTTGGGGACTAGCGGTGGGGGTTTGAGTCCCCTCTCTCTGATGCCTTAGGGGGTCTTAGTTCCCATCTTTGGCTTACAAGACCAATGCTTTGTCTATTAAGCTACTAAGGCTTAGAGTGGGGCTATCATTTGAGTATTTTATCTTCTAGTTTGGCTGTAATTGGTATGAGGAGGAGGAAAATAGCAAAGTAGAGTATTGAGGCAATTTGTCCGATGATGATGAAGGGGTCCTCTACGGGCTGTCCTCCGATTCACGTGAGGATAATGATATTTGATATAAGGAGTCAAAAGACCCCTTGGGATAGGGGCCGGAAGGTGTTTCCTCGTTGCTTTGATGTATGGAGTATGGGTACGAAGATTAGGATTAGGATTGAAAATAATAAGGCAAGAACGCCTCCTAATTTATTTGGGATTGAGCGTAGGATAGCGTAGGCAAAGAGGAAGTATCACTCGGGTTTAATGTGTGGTGGCGTGACTAAGGGGTTTGCAGGGGTAAAGTTTTCTGGGTCTCCTAGTAAGTTTGGGGAGAAGAGGGCTAGTAGGAGGAGAACGAAGATTAATAATGTTAGGCCTAAAAGGTCTTTATAGGTGTAATAAGGGTGAAATGGGATTTTGTCTGTGTTGGAGTTTAGGCCTGTGGGGTTATTTGATCCTGTTTCGTGGAGGAAAAGGAGGTGAAGTATAGAGGTTCCCATGATAATAAATGGCAGAATAAAATGGAATGAAAAGAATCGGGTGAGTGTTGCGTTGTCTACTGAGAACCCTCCCCAGATTCATTCTACCAAGGTTGTTCCGATATAGGGAATTGCTGAAAGAAGGTTAGTAATGACGGTGGCCCCTCAAAAAGATATCTGGCCCCATGGAAGTACGTAGCCCACAAAGGCTGTTGCCATTACAAGGAGAAGAAGAACGACCCCAATGTTTCAGGTTTCTTTGTATATGTAAGAGCCGTAGTATAAGCCCCGTCCGATATGGAGGTAAATGCAAATAAAGAATATGGAGGCCCCATTGGCGTGCAGGTTTCGGATTAGCCACCCGTATTGTACGTCTCGACAAATGTGTGCGATTGATGAAAATGCTGAAGAGATGTCTGCTGTGTAGTGTATAGCAAGGAATAGGCCAGTTAGGACTTGTGCGATTAGACAAAATCCAAGTAGTGAGCCAAAATTTCATCATGCTGAGATATTTGATGGGGTGGGGAGGTCAATGAATGTGTTGTTTACAATCTTTAGGATTGGGTGAGTTTTTCGTAGGTTGTGGGTCATTAGTTTTTGTAGTTGAATACAACAGTGGTTTTTCGTGCCGCAGGTCTTGGTTAAAGTCCAGGCAAAAATTATGGTTTATTTTATTTTTTTATTATCTTTTTGTTTATTGGGGGGGTTGGTGGCTGTTGCCTCAAACCCATCCCCGCTTTATGGTGCGGTTGGGTTGGTGGTTGCTGCTGCCGTTGGGTGTGGTGTGTTGGTTTGATTGGGTAGTTCTTTTGTTTCTTTGGTCTTATTTTTGATTTATTTAGGGGGAATGTTGGTGGTATTTGCTTATTCTGTAGCGTTGGCGGCTGAGCCCTACCCTGAGACATGGGGGAGCTGGTCTGTTGGGTTGTATGTTGGGGGGTATTTTGTTTTGGTGACGGTGTTGTTTGTGGTATTTGGTGGGGGGTGGGTGGTGGAGGGGTTTGGAGTTGTTGGGGTTGATTGTGTAGGGTTACATTTTGTTCGTGCGGACTTTAGTGGGGTGTCTTTGTTATATTCATGGGGGGGTGGCTGTTTATTAATTTCCGGGTGAGGCTTATTGCTGGCTTTATTTGTTGCGTTAGAGCTGTCACGTGGGTTGGCGCGGGGGGCTTTGCGGGTAATTAGATTAAAATAAAAATGAGCACCGAGGTCATAAATAGGACAAATATGATTAAGTAGGCTTTAATAAGACCTTTGTTGGCAGTAGAAATGCTGTTGACCATGGGGGTGTTGGTTATTGTTAGTATTTTTGGACCAATTTTTTCATACCATAGTTGGTCGTTTAGGTGTGAGGCAAGGTTTTGTCCTTGTATGAGTGAAATGTTTGGGTGGGTTCGGTGAATGATTATGTTGAAGAATCCTAGTTGGTTTGAGAAGTTGTTTAACTTATTATGTTTTGGAGTCAAGAGTGTTGTTGTTTGGGTGGCTAGTTCTAAAGCATATAAAAGGCCTAAGATTGTTACGAGTAATGCGGACAGTTTTATGTTTGTTGATATGGTTAATGCTGTTGTTTTGATTGGAAGAACAGAGGAGATAAGGAGTAAGCCAGTTAAAATGCTTCCTGTTGCGAGGCGAACAAGGGGGTTGGTTAGGGTTTTATTGTTTTCGGAAATGATGACAAGAGTGTTCCCTCGGGAGGTGTTTATTTGTACGTAGAAGATTAGTCGTAGGCTGTAGGCGGCCGTTAGGGCCGTTGCTGTGAGAGTTAGTATTAGGGCTCAGGCGTTAAGGTAGGAGGTATTTATTGTTTCGATGATGGTGTCTTTTGAGAAAAAGCCGGATAGAAAGGGGGTTCCTATTAGGGCAAGGCTGCCGATGGTTAGGCAGGAGGTGGTAACGGGTATTGCTTTGTTAATGCCTCCTATCTTTCGGATGTCCTGTTCGTCTGATAAATTATGAATGATCGACCCAGAACAGAGGAATAACATGGCTTTAAAGAATGCGTGGGTTGAAATATGAAAGAAGGCTAGTTGTGGTTGGTTTAATCCTACGGTGACCATTATCAACCCAAGCTGGCTTGAGGTTGAGAAGGCGATGATTTTTTTAATATCGTTTTGTGTGAGGGCACAAATTGCTGTGAATAAGGTTGTTATTGCACCTAGACAAAGGCAGGTGGATAGGGCTGTTGTGTTTGTTTCTAATAGGGGGTGGAGGCGAATTAGTAGGAATACACCTGCCACAACCATTGTGCTGGAGTGGAGTAAGGCAGAGACGGGAGTAGGACCTTCTATGGCTGCTGGTAATCATGGGTGAAGGCCAAATTGGGCAGACTTTCCTGCGGCAGCTAAGATTAAACCCAAGAGGGGGACAAGGGTGACTGAGTTTGGGTTAGTAAATAGTTGATGAAATTCTCAGGTGGTTGTGTTTATAGCAAGTCAGGCTATTGTTAGGATAAGGCCAATATCCCCAACTCGGTTATAAATGACTGCCTGTAGGGCGGATGAGTTTGCGTCGGAACGTGAGAATCATCACCCGATTAATAGAAAGGATATAATTCCAACCCCCTCCCACCCAATAAAAAGCTGGAAGATATTATTTGCGGTAACAAGAATTAATATAGCTAGTAAGAATAGGAGAAGATACTTAAAAAATCGGTTGATAAAGGGGTCTGAGGTCATATATCATGCGGCAAACTCCAAGATGGATCATGTGACAAAGAGTGCGATGGGTAAAAATGTAATTGCGTAGGTGTCTAGCATGAAGCTAATGTTGATGCTAAAATTAGAGATGTTGATTCAGTGGATGTTTGTAGTTGTGAATTCTAGTCCATAGTTAATGAAGATAAACAGGGGGATTATGCTGGTAAAAAATGCTGTTTGCACAGCTACCTTTACATGGGAGAGGTGTCATTGGTTTTGTAGAGGGTATAGGGTTATTGTGATGGGAATTATTAGGAATAGAAAGGTAGCGGCTATGGTGGTGTGGGGGATGTTGTGCATGTACTTTTACTTGGAATTGCACCAAGAATTTTGGCTCCTAAGACCAATGGATTAAACTCTGATCCTTTAAAAGTGAGGAGTCTGGGGGGTTAATCCCAGGACGCAGAGTTAGCAGTTCTTTGTATACAATACCCCTCGGTCATTAAGAAGGTTTGAACTTCTATTTTTAGATCCACATTCTAATGTTTTTGTTAAACTATGACAACAAGGAAGGGGGCCTATGATTAGTTCGGGTTTTATTATAAGTATAAGTATCGGGAGGATGTGTAGGACCAGTAGCAGGTGTTCTCGGGTGTATGTCGGGTTTGTTTGGATAGCGTGTTGTGGGAGCTTTCCTCGTTGGGTTGTTAAAAATATATGAAGTGAGTAGGTGGCTGTTAAGAGAGTGCCTACTCCTGTTATGAGGATTGTTAGGGGGGACCAGTTGAATAATGATGTTATGATTAGAAGTTCGCCTGTGAGATTAATTGTGGGGGGGAGGGCCATATTTATTAAGTTAGCTATAAGCCACCAGGATATTGTTAGAGGAAGAATAAGTTGCAGGCCGCGGGCTAGAAGGAGTGTTCGGCTATGGGTGCGTTCATAGTTTGTGTTTGCTAGACAAAATAGTATTGATGAGGTAAGGCCGTGGGCAATTATCAGTAAAATTGCTCCTGTTAGGCTTCATGGGGTTTGAATCAAAGCGGCTGCAATTACGAGGCCTATGTGGCTTACTGATGAGTAAGCGATTAAAGATTTTAAGTCAGTTTGTCGTAGGCAGATTGAGCTGGTTATGATGATGCCTCAAATGGCTAGAATAATAAAGGGGTAGTATAGTTTTGTTGAGAGTGGGTTTAGTAGGGGGGTGATTCGAATGATACCGTAGCCTCCGAGTTTCAGTAAAATTGCAGCCAGAACCATTGAGCCAGCGATAGGGGCTTCCACATGGGCTTTTGGGAGTCAGAGGTGGAGGCCATATAAAGGCATTTTCACTAGGAAGGCGATTAAGCAGGCAAGTCATAGTATGTTATTTGTTCATGAGTGGGGGGTTTCTGGTTGAATTAGGTTTATTATTACTATTGAAATGTTGGAGTATTTAGTGTTTAAAAATAGAATAGCAACTAATAGGGGGAGAGATCCAGCAAGTGTGTAAAATAGAAAGTATGTCCCTGCGGAAAGTCGCTCGGCTTGGTTTCCCCATCGTGTAATAACAATGAGGGTGGGAATTAATGTTGTTTCGAATATAATGTAAAATAGGGTGAATTCGGTTGCGGAGAATGTTAATAATAGGGCAACTTGTAGGGTTGTAATGACTACTAAAAAGTTTCGTTTTCGAGCAAGAGGTTCGTGTTGGAGGTGGTTTTGGCTAGCTAGGGCTATTAGTGGGAGAAGTCAGCAGGAAAGGATTATTAATGGGGCGGAAATTGAGTCAATGTTTAGGTAGGAAGAGGAGAATATTATGCTAGGGTTTAGAGGATACTTAAATCAGACTAGACTTATTAGTGCAAGTAGTATTGAGTAGGAGGTGTATATTGTGAAAAGGATGTTTTGTTTTGATAGAAGGGCTGTTGGAATTAATATAAGGGTAGGTAAAAGAATTTTTAGCATTGTAAGAGGTTTAGGTTTTTAAGATGGTCCGAGCCATGTGTTCGAGAGGTTGCCACTAATAAGGCGAGGCCAGTTCCTGCTTCACAGGCAGAAAAAGCAAGGAGGAGAATGGGAGAAATGTTTGTGGAGGGGAGTTGTAGTGTAGATGAGAATGCTGTAAGTGCTATAAAGAGGGCTAATATTATGGCTTCGATACAGAGTAGTGCGGAAACTAAGTGTGTTCGGTGTAGGGCCAACCCTAAAATTCCGAGTACGAAGGCAGAGGAAAAGGTAAAATATGTTGTCATATGGCAGTCCAGGGTTAAAACCTGGGGCTACTAAGTCGAAATTAGTTGTTTTATTTATACTAACTGCCTACTCTGCCCACTCTAGCCCCCCTGCTAATCATTCGTAAATTAAGCCTAGTGTTAGAAGAATAATGATTGCGGATATTCAGATTAAAGTGGTTGTTGGTTGTATAAGGTTTATGGCTCATGGGATCGGAAGGAGTAGCGCAATTTCTAGGTCGAATAGAAGAAATAGGATTGCAACTAGGAAGAATCGAAGCGAGAATGGTAGACGGGCGGTTCCTAATGGGTCGAAGCCGCATTCATATGGGGAGAGTTTTTCTGTGTCTGGTGATATTTGTGGTAATCAAAAGCTAATAGTAATTAAGATAACTATAAGGGTTGTTGTAATTAAGAATATGGTTGTTATATTCATTACTCTTTCTTAAGGTTTTATTAAGGCTTAGTGATTGGAAATCACTTGTACTGGTTGATACTAAAAGAGCAAGAGCCTCATCAGTAAATTGAGATGTAAAGGAACAGTCATACAACGTCTACGAAATGTCAGTATCATGCGGCGGCTTCAAATCCGAAGTGGTGGTTTGTTGTGAAGTGATATATGATCTGTCGTAGTAAGCAAACAATTAAAAAAGTTGATCCAATAATTACGTGGAGGCCATGGAAGCCTGTTGCCACAAAGAATGTTGACCCGTAAACGCTATCTGAAATAGCGAAAGGGGCTTCATAGTATTCTATGGCTTGGAGGGCGGTGAAGTAAAGGCCCAAGGCAATGGTTAGTGTAAGGGCTTGAATTGCTTCTTTTCGATTATTTTCTATAATAGAATGGTGGGCTCATGTTACGGTAACACCAGAGGCTAGGAGTACAGCTGTGTTTAGAAGGGGTACTTCAAATGGGTTTAATGGGTGAATTCCGCTAGGGGGTCAACAGCCCCCAAGCTCCGGGGTTGGGGCCAGGCTTGAGTGGTAGAAAGCTCAGAAAAAGCCGATAAAAAAGAAGACCTCTGATGTAATAAAAAGGATTATCCCGTATCGGAGGCCTTTTTGTACAGGGACCGTGTGGTGGCCTTGAAAGGTTCCCTCACGGGTGATATCTCGCCACCATTGTAGTATTGTTAGAAGGAGGATAATTAGGCCGATATTCATTAATAGTATATTGTTGAAGTGAAATCAGACGGCGAGTCCGGATGTTATAAGTAAGGCAGCGATTGCGCCTGTTAGGGGCCAGGGGCTTTGGTCTACTATATGATAGGCATGTGCTTGGTGGATCATTAAGTATTTTCTTGTAGGTATAGGCTTAATAGTAAAGTGAAGACGTAGGCTTGAATAATTGCTACTGCGACCTCTAGAATAGTTAAAAGTAAGAGGACAATAAAGGTTAGTGTTGCGGTTGCAGTTATTATGGGTAGTATTACAAATACGGCGGTAGAAATAAGTTGGATTAGCAGGTGACCTGCTGTTAAGTTGGCTGTTAGTCGAACGCCTAGTGCAAGAGGGCGAATGAGTAGGCTAATTGTTTCGATAATAATGAGAACAGGTACGAGAGGGGTTGGGGTGCCTTCTGGTAGAAGGTGGCCTAATGAAAGGGTTGGTTGATTGCGTAAGCCAATTAATACAGTTGCTAGTCATAAGGGTACTGCTAAACCCATATTTATTGATAGCTGGGTAGTTGGGGTGAATGTATAAGGGAAAAGTCCTAGCAAATTGAATAGGAGAAGGAATAATATAAGTGAGGTTAAGAGTGCGGCTCATTTGTGGCCTGGTTTGTTTAGGGGTAATATAAGTTGTTTTACAAATATAAAGATTGCTCATGTTTGTACCGTTTCTAGCCGATTTAAGATAAGTCGGCTTGTTTTTGTAAAAATTAGGGTTGGTGGCAGGATTATTGCTAGGGTGATAAGGGGGATTCCAAGGAGTTGTGGGCTTAAAAATTGGTCGAAGAAGCTTAAATTCATGGTCAGTTTCAAGGTGAGGCTTTAGGTGTGGGGGTGTTTTGGATTGGGAGATTTTGAGAGGTTATTATTAAAGTTTTGGTTTGGAGAATTGTTAATAAGATTGTTCATGAAAGTAGGAGGATTATTAATCAGGGGGCAGGGTTTAATTGAGGCATATCACTAAGGGGGCAGGTGTTGTCTCCTTCTTTAGCTTAAAAGGCTAACGCTGATAAAAGCTTCTTAGTGATGCAGTGAGTATTGTTGTGGTTCAGTCTTCAAAGTGTTTTAGTGGAATTGCTTCTACTACAATGGGCATGAAGCTGTGGTTAGATCCGCAGATTTCTGAGCATTGTCCATAGAACAAGCCTGGGTGAGAAGTGATAAAGGTTGTTTGATTTAGTCGTCCGGGAATGGCATCTGTTTTAATGCCGAGGGCGGGTACGGCCCATGAGTGCAGGACATCTTCTGCGGAGATTAGTATGCGAATTGGGGATTCTATTGGAACTACTATTCGGTGATCTACTTCTAATAGACGGAGGTGTCCTTGAGGGAGGTCTTGTGAGGGAATTATGTAAGAGTCAAATGCGAGATCTTGATAGTCTGTGTACTCATAGCTCCAATATCATTGGTGGCCGAGAGCTTTAACAGTTAGGTGTGGGTTGTTGATTTCATCTATGAGGTAGAGAATGCGAAGGGAAGGGAGGGCAATTAAGATTAAAATGATTGCAGGAAGAATTGTTCAGATTATTTCTACTTCTTGGGCGTCTATGGTATTTGTGTGTGTTAGCTTTGTTGTTATTATTAAAGAAATAATGTATAATACTAAAGCACTAATTAAGAAGACAATTATAATGGCGTGGTCATGAAAATGTAAGAGCTCTTCTATAATGGGAGATGCTGCGTCTTGAAATCCGAGTTGAGCGGGGTGTGCCATCATGAGGCCCATAGGGGCTAACCTATAACTTAGCTCTGACAGGGCTACATAATAAATTTACTAGGGTCTCATGAGAAAGAAGCATCTTGGCTATGTGATTGGCTTGAAACCAGTAGAAGGCGGTTCGATTCCTCCCTTTCTTGAGTTTGTTTGTACATATGTTGGTTCTTCGTAAGTGTGATAAGGGGGTGGGCAGCCGTGAAGTCATTCTAGGTTTGTGTTTGTTAGTTCTAGGGCGAAAACTTCTCGTTTAGCTGCGAATGCTTCTCAAATGATAAACATTATTATGATTACGGCTACTAGAGAAATTAGTGAGCCAATTGATGATAAAGTATTTCAGATGGTATATGCGTCAGGATAGTCGGAGTAACGGCGGGGCATTCCTGATAGCCCAAGGAAGTGTTGAGGGAAGAAGGTCAGATTAACCCCGGCAAATATGACACCAAATTGGACTTTTGTTCAAGTTTGATGAAGTGTATAGCCTGAAAATAGGGGAAATCAATGTACAAAGCCTCCTATGATTGCAAATACGGCACCTATGGATAATACATAGTGGAAATGAGCTACGACGTAATATGTGTCATGAAGAACAATGTCTAAGGATGAGTTGGCAAGTACAATGCCTGTTAGGCCTCCCACAGTAAATAGGAAAATGAAGCCCAGGGCCCAGAGTATGGCAGCATCTCATTTGATTATGCCCCCATGTAAAGTTGCGAGCCAGCTAAATACCTTTACACCTGTTGGAATTGCGATGATTATTGTGGCGGAAGTGAAATATGCTCGGGTATCGACATCCATTCCAACGGTAAATATGTGGTGGGCTCATACGATAAAGCCTAAGAAGCCGATAGATATTATGGCTCATACTATACCCATGTAGCCGAAAGGTTCTTTTTTTCCAGCATAATAGGTTACAATGTGTGAGATTATTCCAAAGCCAGGAAGAATCAAAATGTAGACTTCTGGGTGACCAAAGAACCAAAACAGATGTTGGTATAAAATTGGGTCCCCCCCACCTGCAGGATCGAAGAAAGATGTGTTTAAATTTCGGTCTGTTAGTAGTATTGTGATACCGGCGGCAAGGACGGGTAGTGATAGTAAAAGTAGAACTGCCGTGATTATTACTGATCATACGAATAGAGGGGTTTGGTATTGGGTTATGGAGGGTGGTTTTATGTTGATGCAGGTAGTAATAAAGTTAATGGCCCCAAGAATTGAGGAGACTCCCGCGAGGTGGAGGGAGAAGATGGTTAGATCTACAGAGGCCCCGGCATGGGCTAAGTTCCCGGCTAAGGGAGGGTAGACGGTTCACCCGGTGCCGGCCCCGGCTTCCACCCCCGAGGATGCAAGTAGCAGTAATAGAGAAGGAGGGAGAAGTCAAAAACTCATGTTGTTTATTCGTGGGAAGGCCATATCTGGCGCCCCAATTATTAGGGGGACTAGTCAATTTCCGAACCCGCCGATTATTACAGGCATTACTATAAAGAAAATTATGACAAAAGCATGGGCTGTTACAATGACGTTATAGATCTGATCATCGCCTAGCAGGGCGCCAGGTTGACTTAGTTCAGCCCGAATTAACAGGCTAAGTGCTGTACCAACTATTCCTGCTCAAGCTCCGAAGATTAAGTATAAGGTGCCGATATCTTTGTGGTTGGTTGAGAAGAATCAACGATTAATGGTCACAGGTAAGATGGCCGATAGTAGGTGGCAGGTTGTAGCCCTGTATAGGTGGGTGCCAGTCCCACTCTTATCACAATAGCTTCGTGGTGATTCACGCTAGAGTGCAAATCTAGAGAAGCACACCAAAGGTGTGCCGGAGCTTCTTTTTTTAGAAGAAGCTCAGATTGAAGCCCGCTGGATGGGGCGTTTAGCTGTTAACTAGAAATTTACGGGATCGAGGCCCGTCTGTCTGGGAGGTTTTAGCTTAATTAAAGTGCCTGAGTTGCAATCAGGAGATGTAAGTTAAAGTTTTACATGCCTTCAGGGGCTAGGAGGGTTGAACTCTTATTTAGGGCTTTGAAGGCCCTTGGTTTTGTTAACCTAAGCCTCTTAAAGTATCATTGGGGTTAGGGGTAAGAGGAGTAAGGATGGTAGTAAGAGGGTTGAGATTGTGGTTGTACTTAGTTTAGGTTGGAATCGTCATTTGTGTGTTGTTTGTGTGGTGGTTGGGAACACTGTGAGGGTTGTGATGTAAGATAGTCGTAAGTAAAAGAATAGGCTTAATAGAGCGGAGAGGGCAAGTAGGGCTGCGGTCATTGATAGGTTGTGGGTTGTTAATTCTTGTAAAATTAACCATTTTGGGATAAAGCCTGTTAGCGGGGGGAGCCCTCCTAGAGATATTAGTAGTAAAAATATAAGTGCTATGGTTGAGGGGGAAATTGTTCAAGAGGTGGTTAAATCTTTAATGTTTTTTGCTGTGATGAAGATAAGGATTATAAAGGCAGTAGTTGTTATTATGAGGTATAAAAATAGGTTGAGGAGTATTAAGTTTGAGCTTAGTGTGAGAATTGTAGCTATTCAACCTAGGTGGGCAATTGATGAGAATGCTATGATTTTTCGTGTCTGTGTTTGGTTTATGCCTCCCCACCCTCCGGTCAAGGTTGACAGTAGCCCTATAATTAGAAGTGTATTTGGGTGGATAGCGGGGGCGGCTATATAAAGTAGGGCGAGGGGGGCGAGTTTTTGTCAAGTTGTAATGATTAGTGCTGTTTTTAGTGTTGTGCCTTGTAGGACTTCTGGTAGTCAGAAATGCAGGGGGGCTAGGCCTAGTTTTATGGCTAGAGCTATTGTTATTATGATGCAGGCAGGTTGGTTTGTGAGTTGTGAAATGTCTCAGGTGCTGGTGGATCAGGCATTGATTGTGCTGGCGAATAGGAGTGTGGCTGAGGCAGCAGCTTGGGTAAGGAAATATTTTGTAGCGGCTTCAGTTGCACGGGGATGGTGTTGTTTGGCGATAAGGGGAATAATGGCTAGGGTATTTAGTTCTAATCCGATTCAGGCAAGGAGTCAGTGTGTGCTTGATAGGGTAATGATGGAGCCGGTTGCTACGCTTGAGAGAATCAGTGAAGATATGATTGGGTTCATTAGTATAGGAAGGATTTTAACCAACATTTTCGGGGTATGGGCCCGAAAGCTTAATTAGCTGACTTTACTAGAAAATAGTATAATGAAGTACATAAGATTTTGAGTCTTTTGGTGCAGGTTCGTGTCCTGTTTTTCTAGTGCTTCGAGAAGAAGGAAATAAGGGGATTTTAACCCCTGTGTTTTACTCTATCAAAGTAATCCTTGGGGATTCGGGCATATTTCCTGGTTTATTGTGGGGGGAGTCCTGATAATATTGTTGGGAAAGAGGCATGCCACATTAATAGAGCGAGGGTTAGGGGTAAGAAATTTTTTCATAAGAGGTGTATAAGTTGGTCGTAACGAAAACGAGGGTATGAGGCGCGAGTTCATAAGAATATGATTGTCAGGATAGTTGTTTTTAATATTAGGTTTATTGTGAACACGTCTGGGGGTAGGGAGGTTCCTGGGTTTAGGAAAAGGATGCAGGTTAGGGTATTTATTAGTATGATGTTTGCATATTCAGCTAGGAAAAATAGGGCGAATGGGCCAGCGGCATACTCTACATTAAAGCCAGAGACAAGCTCTGATTCTCCTTCTGTTAAATCAAAGGGGGCCCGGTTTGTTTCTGCTAGTGTTGAGATAAACCATATTATGGCAAGAGGTCATGATGAAATTAGTAGTCATTGGTGTTCTTGTGTAATTGAGAGTATTTGTAGAGTGAAGCCCCCTGTAAGGATAATAATGGTTAGTAAAATAATTCCCAGGGTGACCTCGTATGAGATTGTTTGTGCTACCGCACGTAGGGCGCCAATTAATGGGTATTTTGAGTTGGATGCCCACCCTGATCATAGAATAGAATATACTGCTATGCTTGAGAGGGCTAGTATGAAGAGAAGGCCTAGGTTTATGTCTGCTAAGGTGGCCGGTATTGGGAGGGGGGTTCAAATTATAAGGGCTAGAAATAGGGCTAAGGTCGGGGTTATGATGAAGAGGGCAGGAGAGGAAGAGGAGGGGCGTAAGGGTTCTTTAATAAACAGTTTAATGCCGTCTGCAAATGGTTGTAATAGCCCATAAGGGCCAATGATGTTAGGGCCTTTTCGTAGTTGTATATAACCGAGCACTTTTCGTTCCAGTAGTGTAAGGAAGGCAACAGCTAGTAAGATGGGAATAATATATAATAGGGGATTAATGATATATAAGAGTAATGCATTCATGTATTAGGGAGATGATTTGAACATCTAGTAGAAAGATCTTAGGTCTTTTGCATTCACCTGGCTCTGCCACCCTAATAATTACCCCTTGTCTGGGGGTGTTCTAGGTGCTTTGTTTAGCTTGAGTTTTGTTCAGCTAGTTTTAAGGACGTGTTTATAATATTGGTCCTCTCTTCTTTGTCCTTTCGTACTGAAGAAGTAAGCGTCATAGATAGAAACCGACCTGGATTGCTCCGGTCTGAACTCAGATCACGTAGGACTGTTAATCGTTGAACAAACGAACCTTTAATAGCGGCTACACCATTTGGGTGTCCTGATCCAACATCGAGGTCGTAAACCTTCTTGTCGATAGGGACTCTTGAAGAAGATAGCGCTGTTATCCCTGGGGTAACTTGGTTCGTTGGTCAGTATGACTGGGTCGGCTTTGTACTTTGGCTTGTTAGCCTTGGTGAGAAGTGGTGGTTCTGTGCTCGGAAGTTTTGTTTTGTTCCGAAGTCGCCCCAACTTAAAACTATGGGCTAGGGGCATTAGTGGTGCTTATTAGCGGTCGTTTTAAGCTCCACAGGGTCTTCTCGTCTTATGTGTTTATCCCAGCTTTTGTACTGGGAGATCAGTTTCACTGATTAGCTATAAGAGACAGGTTTGTCCTCATTTAGCCGTTCATACTAGTCTTTATTTAGAAGACAAGTGATTACGCTACCTTTGCACGGTTAGGATACCGCGGCCGTTTAAAAGTTTCACTGGGCAGGCAGGACCTTTAATACTTGTTTAGCTAAAGGCTATGTTTTTGGTAAACAGTTGGGACAAGGTTTTGCTGAATTCCTTTTACAGCTTTTAATCTATCTTTTTAGCACACCGGTGTCGGGTTGACAGTTTTTGTAACAGTTTTGGCTGTTTAATTGTTGTTCCTGTTTTGGTCTGTTAATGTCCAGTAGGTTTTCTATTTCTGGGTCAAGGGGGTGCTTAAGAGAAGGGCTTCTTGTTACTAGTTCTAGCATTAGTTTGTCTATAATAATAGTGTGGCTCGGTAGGTTTTTAGGAGGTGGCAGACACAGGGGGGATTTATTGTCTTTGTGCTGTGACGCTGTGTTTACTGGTGGCTGCTTTAGGGCCTACTGGGCGTAGGTTATGTTGCTTTCTCTCTAAGTCAGGTTGTATCCTATTTCAATGGGGCTGTACCCCCATTGAATACCTTTTAGGTTAAAATGCGTGCTATTGTTTGCTGGAAGTAACCTAAAGTTGAACTAAAATTCATTTATTGAGCAACCAGCTATCACCAAGTTCGTTTGGCTTTTCACCGCTACTACTAGATCTTCCCACTCTTTTGCCACAGAGATGGGTGCACTCTTACAGTTGTCTTGTAGTAGCTCACTTGGTTTCGGGGGTACAGGCTGAAGTTCTCTTTGTCTGTTTTATTCTGGCTGGACCATGATGCAAGAGGTACAAGGGTTTATCTTTGCTTTGTTTTGCTTGTGTGTTTCATTATTCTTTCAGGGTTCCCTTGCGGTACTTTTTCTGTTGCGCCGTTTTGGTTAGGTTCTATCACATATACTAGTTTTGTCGAATGATTTATTTTGTTAATGAGAGGATTTGTTTATGTGATTGGGCTAGTTGTTTGGCTCAAAAAGGTTAGGATCTCACTAACATTTTTCAATTGTAAGTTGAATGCTTTGTTTTAAGCTACTGGTTGTTGTTCCAAGCACGCCTTCCGGTGCGCTTACCTTGTTACGACTTGCCTCATCTATATTGTTAGTATTTTTATATGTTAAGTTTATTTTTGGACGATGAGAGTGACGGGCGGTGTGTGCGCGCTCCAGAGCAAATTTAAGATAAAGACTCTTATTTAGCTTACTTCTAAATCCTCCTTTGGGTGTGTGTTTCATTACACCTTTCGTATTTTTCTGTGGCAGAAAATGTAGCCCATCTCTTCCATTCTATCTGCTACACCTTGACCTGACGTGTTAGTTGTAAACTTTTTTGCCTACTTTGTTTCTTTCACAGGGTAAGCTGACGACGGCGGTATATAGGCTGAGTTGCAAAGAATGGTGGGGTAAAGCGTGGGGTATCGATTATAGGACAGGCTCCTCTAGGATGATGTGGAGCACCGCCAAGTCCTTTGAGTTTCGAGCTTTTCGCTTGTAGTTCTCTGGCGAATGGTTTTGTGTGTTTAACCATCTATGTTTAGGGCTAGGCATAGTAGGGTATCTAATCCTAGTTTGTTTCCTAGCTTTAGTGAGGTTGAATAGTCTTTTATTTGAAGGCATTTTATTGGTGGAGTTCTTGTGCCAATATATTTTACAGTCTTGGCTTGGTTTTCCTTCAATTTTTTTGACATTATTCTGGTCACGCTTTACGCCGAGGGTCATTGTTTTTGGCCTTTCGTATAACCGCGGTGGCTGGCACGAAATTTACCGGCCAAACTTAATCATAGCTAAGTCAAGCTTTCGCTTATTTCTTAATGTTATTCACTGCTGAGTACCCGTGTGGGTGTGGCGTAGCAAGGTGTTGTGGGCTTCGGTTTGTTAGAGATCCTGATACCTGCTCCACTTGGCTATTCGGGGTTGTGTGGGCATTCTCACTGGGGTGTGGAGGCTTGCATGTGTAATTTTGATTAAAAACAATGGCAAGTTTAGGACCAAAACTTTGTGTTTTTGGGGAAATTTGACTCACCCATCTCAGCATCTTCAGTGCTTCGCTTTAAAAATTTTAAGCTACAATAACATAAAATTTTTGTATAAAAGATAAAAAAAATGTATATATAATCATGTTGTAAATATGCATTACGGCACTGATATTAGTATCCACGACTGCATTTACAATCTGTAGAATGCATGAACTGGTCGTGGACAACCGGTAGTTTTAGTTTGGTCAGATCCTGTTTTAGGGGTTTGGCAGGAGTAAATCTGACTAAGTGAGAAATTACCGGTAAGGGGGGTAGGGGGGTTTGCCATAAAAATTAAGTTGTATTTATTTACGTGTATCAAGCTGAACGTCCGCACCTACACCTACACCGACACCTGCGTTGTGGGTGCGCCTGCACCTGTGTACATGTCTGCGTCTGTGAACGCGCCCGCGCACATGCCTGCACTCGCAAACGCACGTGCGCTGCAGGCGCGCCCGCGTGCTCACGTCCACGTCTGCGCACGTTTGCGCTTGCAAACATACGTGCGCTGCAGGCGCGCCCGCGTGCCCACGTCCACGTCTGCGCACACATTTGCACTTGTATTTTCACCTGCGTCGCATGTGTTCACAGGTGCTTTTTCGTACGTTTTAACACGTTTGTTACTAATTTTATGTCATTCAAGCATTAAACGAAATCGCGTGCTCTATACGTGGGAACGTTTATCACGTGCACCGTAGGTCCAGATCGGACGGCAAATTGTAGGCGACCACTTTAGCAAGCGGCTCTGAGATCCACTCCCCCAAAAAAAATAAAAAAGGCCAGATGCATTGGGGGTCGGGATGCTATGATTTCTCGGCAAAGTGTACATTATGCACCAACCAGAAGCATCGTTAAAAGTGAGAAAGTGTTGGGAATCCTTTGACCGCCCCTGAGGTAGGAACCAGAGGCCTTGGAAAAAGTGAGAAATAGCCAACGTACTCCGTGTGTCCCACGGGGCTAGTAACGGGAGTACACGTCATTAAGGGATTGCTGGTTTCTCGGAGATGGCAGAATATAATAGATAACTGTCGAGCAAGAGAGCAGCAGGGGAGAAGGGTGATGGCATCTAATGGGCATGGTTGGGAGAGGGTAGTGTCCTCATGATATGCGTGAGGCGAAGAGGGCAAATGTCCAATTATACATAATATGTGCTAGATCATTCTAATCTAATCTTCTATGATCTGCATGTGTGAAAGAGGAAAATATTCGAGATGTGTTGTAAGTATGAAATCATTAATAATCTGTCTGTTGTGATATGCGTGTGGACAAGAGGTAAATGTCCGATTATACATAGTATGTCTTAGAACCTTAATTTGAAGTCTTTTGTGATATGCATGAGGTTGAAAATTAATTGTTCGATTATTCTTAGTTTGTGATTGATCATTGATACGGTATGTATAGATCGGACAT
>NW_027101560.1:0-17711 GCF_035046505.1 Tiliqua scincoides
TCGGATTAGAACTAAATACCCTAGCCATTATTCCCCTTATCGCCAAACAACACCATCCCCGTGCAACTGAAGCCGCTACAAAATATTTCCTTACCCAAGCTGCTGCCTCAGCCACACTCCTATTCGCCAGCACAATCAATGCCTGATCCACCAGCACCTGAGACATTTCACAACTCACAAACCAACCTGCCTGCATCATAATAACAATAGCTCTAGCCATAAAACTAGGCCTAGCCCCCCTGCATTTCTGACTACCAGAAGTCCTACAAGGCACAACACTAAAAACAGCACTAATCATTACAACTTGACAAAAACTCGCCCCCCTCGCCCTACTTTATATAGCCGCCCCCGCTATCCACCCAAATACACTTCTAATTATAGGGCTACTGTCAACCTTGACCGGAGGGTGGGGAGGCATAAACCAAACACAGACACGAAAAATCATAGCATTCTCATCAATTGCCCACCTAGGTTGAATAGCTACAATTCTCACACTAAGCTCAAACTTAATACTCCTCAACCTATTTTTATACCTCATAATAACAACTACTGCCTTTATAATCCTTATCTTCATCACAGCAAAAAACATTAAAGATTTAACCACCTCTTGAACAATTTCCCCCTCAACCATAGCACTTATATTTTTACTACTAATATCTCTAGGAGGGCTCCCCCCGCTAACAGGCTTTATCCCAAAATGGTTAATTTTACAAGAATTAACAACCCACAACCTATCAATGACCGCAGCCCTACTTGCCCTCTCCGCTCTATTAAGCCTATTCTTTTACTTACGACTATCTTACATCACAACCCTCACAGTGTTCCCAACCACCACACAAACAACACACAAATGACGATTCCAACCTAAACTAAGTACAACCACAATCTCAACCCTCTTACTACCATCCTTACTCCTCTTACCCCTAACCCCAATGATACTTTAAGAGGCTTAGGTTAACAAAACCAAGGGCCTTCAAAGCCCTAAATAAGAGTTCAACCCTCCTAGCCCCTGAAGGCATGTAAAACTTTAACTTACATCTCCTGATTGCAACTCAGGCACTTTAATTAAGCTAAAACCTCCCAGACAGACGGGCCTCGATCCCGTAAATTTCTAGTTAACAGCTAAACGCCCCATCCAGCGGGCTTCAATCTGAGCTTCTTCTAAAAAAAGAAGCTCCGGCACACCTTTGGTGTGCTTCTCTAGATTTGCACTCTAGCGTGAATCACCACGAAGCTATTGTGATAAGAGTGGGACTGGCACCCACCTATACAGGGCTACAACCTGCCACCTACTATCGGCCATCTTACCTGTGACCATTAATCGTTGATTCTTCTCAACCAACCACAAAGATATCGGCACCTTATACTTAATCTTCGGAGCTTGAGCAGGAATAGTTGGTACAGCACTTAGCCTGTTAATTCGGGCTGAACTAAGTCAACCTGGCGCCCTGCTAGGCGATGATCAGATCTATAACGTCATTGTAACAGCCCATGCTTTTGTCATAATTTTCTTTATAGTAATGCCTGTAATAATCGGCGGGTTCGGAAATTGACTAGTCCCCCTAATAATTGGGGCGCCAGATATGGCCTTCCCACGAATAAACAACATGAGTTTTTGACTTCTCCCTCCTTCTCTATTACTGCTACTTGCATCCTCGGGGGTGGAAGCCGGGGCCGGCACCGGGTGAACCGTCTACCCTCCCTTAGCCGGGAACTTAGCCCATGCCGGGGCCTCTGTAGATCTAACCATCTTCTCCCTCCACCTCGCGGGAGTCTCCTCAATTCTTGGGGCCATTAACTTTATTACTACCTGCATCAACATAAAACCACCCTCCATAACCCAATACCAAACCCCTCTATTCGTATGATCAGTAATAATCACGGCAGTTCTACTTTTACTATCACTACCCGTCCTTGCCGCCGGTATCACAATACTACTAACAGACCGAAATTTAAACACATCTTTCTTCGATCCTGCAGGTGGGGGGGACCCAATTTTATACCAACATCTGTTTTGGTTCTTTGGTCACCCAGAAGTCTACATTTTGATTCTTCCTGGCTTTGGAATAATCTCACACATTGTAACCTATTATGCTGGAAAAAAAGAACCTTTCGGCTACATGGGTATAGTATGAGCCATAATATCTATCGGCTTCTTAGGCTTTATCGTATGAGCCCACCACATATTTACCGTTGGAATGGATGTCGATACCCGAGCATATTTCACTTCCGCCACAATAATCATCGCAATTCCAACAGGTGTAAAGGTATTTAGCTGGCTCGCAACTTTACATGGGGGCATAATCAAATGAGATGCTGCCATACTCTGGGCCCTGGGCTTCATTTTCCTATTTACTGTGGGAGGCCTAACAGGCATTGTACTTGCCAACTCATCCTTAGACATTGTTCTTCATGACACATATTACGTCGTAGCTCATTTCCACTATGTATTATCCATAGGTGCCGTATTTGCAATCATAGGAGGCTTTGTACATTGATTTCCCCTATTTTCAGGCTATACACTTCATCAAACTTGAACAAAAGTCCAATTTGGTGTCATATTTGCCGGGGTTAATCTGACCTTCTTCCCTCAACACTTCCTTGGGCTATCAGGAATGCCCCGCCGTTACTCCGACTATCCTGACGCATATACCATCTGAAATACTTTATCATCAATTGGCTCACTAATTTCTCTAGTAGCCGTAATCATAATAATGTTTATCATTTGAGAAGCATTCGCAGCTAAACGAGAAGTTTTCGCCCTAGAACTAACAAACACAAACCTAGAATGACTTCACGGCTGCCCACCCCCTTATCACACTTACGAAGAACCAACATATGTACAAACAAACTCAAGAAAGGGAGGAATCGAACCGCCTTCTACTGGTTTCAAGCCAATCACATAGCCAAGATGCTTCTTTCTCATGAGACCCTAGTAAATTTATTATGTAGCCCTGTCAGAGCTAAGTTATAGGTTAGCCCCTATGGGCCTCATGATGGCACACCCCGCTCAACTCGGATTTCAAGACGCAGCATCTCCCATTATAGAAGAGCTCTTACATTTTCATGACCACGCCATTATAATTGTCTTCTTAATTAGTGCTTTAGTATTATACATTATTTCTTTAATAATAACAACAAAGCTAACACACACAAATACCATAGACGCCCAAGAAGTAGAAATAATCTGAACAATTCTTCCTGCAATCATTTTAATCTTAATTGCCCTCCCTTCCCTTCGCATTCTCTACCTCATAGATGAAATCAACAACCCACACCTAACTGTTAAAGCTCTCGGCCACCAATGATATTGGAGCTATGAGTACACAGACTATCAAGATCTCGCATTTGACTCTTACATAATTCCCTCACAAGACCTCCCTCAAGGACACCTCCGTCTATTAGAAGTAGATCACCGAATAGTAGTTCCAATAGAATCCCCAATTCGCATACTAATCTCCGCAGAAGATGTCCTGCACTCATGGGCCGTACCCGCCCTCGGCATTAAAACAGATGCCATTCCCGGACGACTAAATCAAACAACCTTTATCACTTCTCACCCAGGCTTGTTCTATGGACAATGCTCAGAAATCTGCGGATCTAACCACAGCTTCATGCCCATTGTAGTAGAAGCAATTCCACTAAAACACTTTGAAGACTGAACCACAACAATACTCACTGCATCACTAAGAAGCTTTTATCAGCGTTAGCCTTTTAAGCTAAAGAAGGAGACAACACCTGCCCCCTTAGTGATATGCCTCAATTAAACCCTGCCCCCTGATTAATAATCCTCCTACTTTCATGAACAATCTTATTAACAATTCTCCAAACCAAAACTTTAATAATAACCTCTCAAAATCTCCCAATCCAAAACACCCCCACACCTAAAGCCTCACCTTGAAACTGACCATGAATTTAAGCTTCTTCGACCAATTTTTAAGCCCACAACTCCTTGGAATCCCCCTTATCACCCTAGCAATAATCCTGCCACCAACCCTAATTTTTACAAAAACAAGCCGACTTATCTTAAATCGGCTAGAAACGGTACAAACATGAGCAATCTTTATATTTGTAAAACAACTTATATTACCCCTAAACAAACCAGGCCACAAATGAGCCGCACTCTTAACCTCACTTATATTATTCCTTCTCCTATTCAATTTGCTAGGACTTTTCCCTTATACATTCACCCCAACTACCCAGCTATCAATAAATATGGGTTTAGCAGTACCCTTATGACTAGCAACTGTATTAATTGGCTTACGCAATCAACCAACCCTTTCATTAGGCCACCTTCTACCAGAAGGCACCCCAACCCCTCTCGTACCTGTTCTCATTATTATCGAAACAATTAGCCTACTCATTCGCCCTCTTGCACTAGGCGTTCGACTAACAGCCAACTTAACAGCAGGTCACCTGCTAATCCAACTTATTTCTACCGCCGTATTTGTAATACTACCCATAATAACTGCAACCGCAACACTAACCTTTATTGTCCTCTTACTTTTAACTATTCTAGAGGTCGCAGTAGCAATTATTCAAGCCTACGTCTTCACTTTACTATTAAGCCTATACCTACAAGAAAATACTTAATGATCCACCAAGCACATGCCTATCATATAGTAGACCAAAGCCCCTGGCCCCTAACAGGCGCAATCGCTGCCTTACTTATAACATCCGGACTCGCCGTCTGATTTCACTTCAACAATATACTATTAATGAATATCGGCCTAATTATCCTCCTTCTAACAATACTACAATGGTGGCGAGATATCACCCGTGAGGGAACCTTTCAAGGCCACCACACGGTCCCTGTACAAAAAGGCCTCCGATACGGGATAATCCTTTTTATTACATCAGAGGTCTTCTTTTTTATCGGCTTTTTCTGAGCTTTCTACCACTCAAGCCTGGCCCCAACCCCGGAGCTTGGGGGCTGTTGACCCCCTAGCGGAATTCACCCATTAAACCCATTTGAAGTACCCCTTCTAAACACAGCTGTACTCCTAGCCTCTGGTGTTACCGTAACATGAGCCCACCATTCTATTATAGAAAATAATCGAAAAGAAGCAATTCAAGCCCTTACACTAACCATTGCCTTGGGCCTTTACTTCACCGCCCTCCAAGCCATAGAATACTATGAAGCCCCTTTCGCTATTTCAGATAGCGTTTACGGGTCAACATTCTTTGTGGCAACAGGCTTCCATGGCCTCCACGTAATTATTGGATCAACTTTTTTAATTGTTTGCTTACTACGACAGATCATATATCACTTCACAACAAACCACCACTTCGGATTTGAAGCCGCCGCATGATACTGACATTTCGTAGACGTTGTATGACTGTTCCTTTACATCTCAATTTACTGATGAGGCTCTTGCTCTTTTAGTATCAACCAGTACAAGTGATTTCCAATCACTAAGCCTTAATAAAACCTTAAGAAAGAGTAATGAATATAACAACCATATTCTTAATTACAACAACCCTTATAGTTATCTTAATTACTATTAGCTTTTGATTACCACAAATATCACCAGACACAGAAAAACTCTCCCCATATGAATGCGGCTTCGACCCATTAGGAACCGCCCGTCTACCATTCTCGCTTCGATTCTTCCTAGTTGCAATCCTATTTCTTCTATTCGACCTAGAAATTGCGCTACTCCTTCCGATCCCATGAGCCATAAACCTTATACAACCAACAACCACTTTAATCTGAATATCCGCAATCATTATTCTTCTAACACTAGGCTTAATTTACGAATGATTAGCAGGGGGGCTAGAGTGGGCAGAGTAGGCAGTTAGTATAAATAAAACAACTAATTTCGACTTAGTAGCCCCAGGTTTTAACCCTGGACTGCCATATGACAACATATTTTACCTTTTCCTCTGCCTTCGTACTCGGAATTTTAGGGTTGGCCCTACACCGAACACACTTAGTTTCCGCACTACTCTGTATCGAAGCCATAATATTAGCCCTCTTTATAGCACTTACAGCATTCTCATCTACACTACAACTCCCCTCCACAAACATTTCTCCCATTCTCCTCCTTGCTTTTTCTGCCTGTGAAGCAGGAACTGGCCTCGCCTTATTAGTGGCAACCTCTCGAACACATGGCTCGGACCATCTTAAAAACCTAAACCTCTTACAATGCTAAAAATTCTTTTACCTACCCTTATATTAATTCCAACAGCCCTTCTATCAAAACAAAACATCCTTTTCACAATATACACCTCCTACTCAATACTACTTGCACTAATAAGTCTAGTCTGATTTAAGTATCCTCTAAACCCTAGCATAATATTCTCCTCTTCCTACCTAAACATTGACTCAATTTCCGCCCCATTAATAATCCTTTCCTGCTGACTTCTCCCACTAATAGCCCTAGCTAGCCAAAACCACCTCCAACACGAACCTCTTGCTCGAAAACGAAACTTTTTAGTAGTCATTACAACCCTACAAGTTGCCCTATTATTAACATTCTCCGCAACCGAATTCACCCTATTTTACATTATATTCGAAACAACATTAATTCCCACCCTCATTGTTATTACACGATGGGGAAACCAAGCCGAGCGACTTTCCGCAGGGACATACTTTCTATTTTACACACTTGCTGGATCTCTCCCCCTATTAGTTGCTATTCTATTTTTAAACACTAAATACTCCAACATTTCAATAGTAATAATAAACCTAATTCAACCAGAAACCCCCCACTCATGAACAAATAACATACTATGACTTGCCTGCTTAATCGCCTTCCTAGTGAAAATGCCTTTATATGGCCTCCACCTCTGACTCCCAAAAGCCCATGTGGAAGCCCCTATCGCTGGCTCAATGGTTCTGGCTGCAATTTTACTGAAACTCGGAGGCTACGGTATCATTCGAATCACCCCCCTACTAAACCCACTCTCAACAAAACTATACTACCCCTTTATTATTCTAGCCATTTGAGGCATCATCATAACCAGCTCAATCTGCCTACGACAAACTGACTTAAAATCTTTAATCGCTTACTCATCAGTAAGCCACATAGGCCTCGTAATTGCAGCCGCTTTGATTCAAACCCCATGAAGCCTAACAGGAGCAATTTTACTGATAATTGCCCACGGCCTTACCTCATCAATACTATTTTGTCTAGCAAACACAAACTATGAACGCACCCATAGCCGAACACTCCTTCTAGCCCGCGGCCTGCAACTTATTCTTCCTCTAACAATATCCTGGTGGCTTATAGCTAACTTAATAAATATGGCCCTCCCCCCCACAATTAATCTCACAGGCGAACTTCTAATCATAACATCATTATTCAACTGGTCCCCCCTAACAATCCTCATAACAGGAGTAGGCACTCTCTTAACAGCCACCTACTCACTTCATATATTTTTAACAACCCAACGAGGAAAGCTCCCACAACACGCTATCCAAACAAACCCGACATACACCCGAGAACACCTGCTACTGGTCCTACACATCCTCCCGATACTTATACTTATAATAAAACCCGAACTAATCATAGGCCCCCTTCCTTGTTGTCATAGTTTAACAAAAACATTAGAATGTGGATCTAAAAATAGAAGTTCAAACCTTCTTAATGACCGAGGGGTATTGTATACAAAGAACTGCTAACTCTGCGTCCTGGGATTAACCCCCCAGACTCCTCACTTTTAAAGGATCAGAGTTTAATCCATTGGTCTTAGGAGCCAAAATTCTTGGTGCAATTCCAAGTAAAAGTACATGCACAACATCCCCCACACCACCATAGCCGCTACCTTTCTATTCCTAATAATTCCCATCACAATAACCCTATACCCTCTACAAAACCAATGACACCTCTCCCATGTAAAGGTAGCTGTGCAAACAGCATTTTTTACCAGCATAATCCCCCTGTTTATCTTCATTAACTATGGACTAGAATTCACAACTACAAACATCCACTGAATCAACATCTCTAATTTTAGCATCAACATTAGCTTCATGCTAGACACCTACGCAATTACATTTTTACCCATCGCACTCTTTGTCACATGATCCATCTTGGAGTTTGCCGCATGATATATGACCTCAGACCCCTTTATCAACCGATTTTTTAAGTATCTTCTCCTATTCTTACTAGCTATATTAATTCTTGTTACCGCAAATAATATCTTCCAGCTTTTTATTGGGTGGGAGGGGGTTGGAATTATATCCTTTCTATTAATCGGGTGATGATTCTCACGTTCCGACGCAAACTCATCCGCCCTACAGGCAGTCATTTATAACCGAGTTGGGGATATTGGCCTTATCCTAACAATAGCCTGACTTGCTATAAACACAACCACCTGAGAATTTCATCAACTATTTACTAACCCAAACTCAGTCACCCTTGTCCCCCTCTTGGGTTTAATCTTAGCTGCCGCAGGAAAGTCTGCCCAATTTGGCCTTCACCCATGATTACCAGCAGCCATAGAAGGTCCTACTCCCGTCTCTGCCTTACTCCACTCCAGCACAATGGTTGTGGCAGGTGTATTCCTACTAATTCGCCTCCACCCCCTATTAGAAACAAACACAACAGCCCTATCCACCTGCCTTTGTCTAGGTGCAATAACAACCTTATTCACAGCAATTTGTGCCCTCACACAAAACGATATTAAAAAAATCATCGCCTTCTCAACCTCAAGCCAGCTTGGGTTGATAATGGTCACCGTAGGATTAAACCAACCACAACTAGCCTTCTTTCATATTTCAACCCACGCATTCTTTAAAGCCATGTTATTCCTCTGTTCTGGGTCGATCATTCATAATTTATCAGACGAACAGGACATCCGAAAGATAGGAGGCATTAACAAAGCAATACCCGTTACCACCTCCTGCCTAACCATCGGCAGCCTTGCCCTAATAGGAACCCCCTTTCTATCCGGCTTTTTCTCAAAAGACACCATCATCGAAACAATAAATACCTCCTACCTTAACGCCTGAGCCCTAATACTAACTCTCACAGCAACGGCCCTAACGGCCGCCTACAGCCTACGACTAATCTTCTACGTACAAATAAACACCTCCCGAGGGAACACTCTTGTCATCATTTCCGAAAACAATAAAACCCTAACCAACCCCCTTGTTCGCCTCGCAACAGGAAGCATTTTAACTGGCTTACTCCTTATCTCCTCTGTTCTTCCAATCAAAACAACAGCATTAACCATATCAACAAACATAAAACTGTCCGCATTACTCGTAACAATCTTAGGCCTTTTATATGCTTTAGAACTAGCCACCCAAACAACAACACTCTTGACTCCAAAACATAATAAGTTAAACAACTTCTCAAACCAACTAGGATTCTTCAACATAATCATTCACCGAACCCACCCAAACATTTCACTCATACAAGGACAAAACCTTGCCTCACACCTAAACGACCAACTATGGTATGAAAAAATTGGTCCAAAAATACTAACAATAACCAACACCCCCATGGTCAACAGCATTTCTACTGCCAACAAAGGTCTTATTAAAGCCTACTTAATCATATTTGTCCTATTTATGACCTCGGTGCTCATTTTTATTTTAATCTAATTACCCGCAAAGCCCCCCGCGCCAACCCACGTGACAGCTCTAACGCAACAAATAAAGCCAGCAATAAGCCTCACCCGGAAATTAATAAACAGCCACCCCCCCATGAATATAACAAAGACACCCCACTAAAGTCCGCACGAACAAAATGTAACCCTACACAATCAACCCCAACAACTCCAAACCCCTCCACCACCCACCCCCCACCAAATACCACAAACAACACCGTCACCAAAACAAAATACCCCCCAACATACAACCCAACAGACCAGCTCCCCCATGTCTCAGGGTAGGGCTCAGCCGCCAACGCTACAGAATAAGCAAATACCACCAACATTCCCCCTAAATAAATCAAAAATAAGACCAAAGAAACAAAAGAACTACCCAATCAAACCAACACACCACACCCAACGGCAGCAGCAACCACCAACCCAACCGCACCATAAAGCGGGGATGGGTTTGAGGCAACAGCCACCAACCCCCCCAATAAACAAAAAGATAATAAAAAAATAAAATAAACCATAATTTTTGCCTGGACTTTAACCAAGACCTGCGGCACGAAAAACCACTGTTGTATTCAACTACAAAAACTAATGACCCACAACCTACGAAAAACTCACCCAATCCTAAAGATTGTAAACAACACATTCATTGACCTCCCCACCCCATCAAATATCTCAGCATGATGAAATTTTGGCTCACTACTTGGATTTTGTCTAATCGCACAAGTCCTAACTGGCCTATTCCTTGCTATACACTACACAGCAGACATCTCTTCAGCATTTTCATCAATCGCACACATTTGTCGAGACGTACAATACGGGTGGCTAATCCGAAACCTGCACGCCAATGGGGCCTCCATATTCTTTATTTGCATTTACCTCCATATCGGACGGGGCTTATACTACGGCTCTTACATATACAAAGAAACCTGAAACATTGGGGTCGTTCTTCTTCTCCTTGTAATGGCAACAGCCTTTGTGGGCTACGTACTTCCATGGGGCCAGATATCTTTTTGAGGGGCCACCGTCATTACTAACCTTCTTTCAGCAATTCCCTATATCGGAACAACCTTGGTAGAATGAATCTGGGGAGGGTTCTCAGTAGACAACGCAACACTCACCCGATTCTTTTCATTCCATTTTATTCTGCCATTTATTATCATGGGAACCTCTATACTTCACCTCCTTTTCCTCCACGAAACAGGATCAAATAACCCCACAGGCCTAAACTCCAACACAGACAAAATCCCATTTCACCCTTATTACACCTATAAAGACCTTTTAGGCCTAACATTATTAATCTTCGTTCTCCTCCTACTAGCCCTCTTCTCCCCAAACTTACTAGGAGACCCAGAAAACTTTACCCCTGCAAACCCCTTAGTCACGCCACCACACATTAAACCCGAGTGATACTTCCTCTTTGCCTACGCTATCCTACGCTCAATCCCAAATAAATTAGGAGGCGTTCTTGCCTTATTATTTTCAATCCTAATCCTAATCTTCGTACCCATACTCCATACATCAAAGCAACGAGGAAACACCTTCCGGCCCCTATCCCAAGGGGTCTTTTGACTCCTTATATCAAATATCATTATCCTCACGTGAATCGGAGGACAGCCCGTAGAGGACCCCTTCATCATCATCGGACAAATTGCCTCAATACTCTACTTTGCTATTTTCCTCCTCCTCATACCAATTACAGCCAAACTAGAAGATAAAATACTCAAATGATAGCCCCACTCTAAGCCTTAGTAGCTTAATAGACAAAGCATTGGTCTTGTAAGCCAAAGATGGGAACTAAGACCCCCTAAGGCATCAGAGAGAGGGGACTCAAACCCCCACCGCTAGTCCCCAAAACTAGCATTCTAACTTTAAACTACCCCCTGGCGGCTTTTTTGTCCTCTACCTCAATTCACCCGTATCTGGCCGCCCCTGGCGGCTTTTTTGTCCTCTACCTCAATTCACCCGTATCTGGCCGCCCCTGGCGGCTTTTTTGTCCTCTACCTCAATTCACCCGTATCTGGCCGCCCCTGGCGGCTTTTTTGTCCTCTACCTCAATTCACCCGTATCTGGCCGCCCCTGGCGGCTTTTTTGTCCTCTACCTCAATTCACCCGTATCTGGCCGCCCCTGGCGGCTTTTTATTGCTTTGCTGGTGATCTTACACATACTATGTATAATCGGACATTCACCTCTTGTCCTCATGCATATCATATCCGGTTAATCAGTCAATGATCAATCACAAACTAAGAATAATCGAACAATTAATTTTCAACCTCATGCATATCACAAAAGACTTCAAATTAAGGTTCTAAGACATACTATGTATAATCGGACATTTACCTCTTGTCCACACGCATATCACAACAGACAGATTATTAATGATTTCATACTTACAACACATCTCGAATATTTTCCTCTTTCACACATGCAGATCATAGAAGATTAGATTAGAATGATCTAGCACATATTATGTATAATTGGACATTTGCCCTCTTCGCCTCACGCATATCATGAGGACACTACCCTCTCCCAACCATGCCCATTGGATGCCATCACCCTTCTCCCCTGCTGCTCTCTTGCTCGACAGTTATCTATTATATTCTGCCATCTCCGAGAAACCAGCAATCCCTTAATGACGTGTACTCCCGTTACTAGCCCCGTGGGACACACGGAGTACGTTGGCTATTTCTCACTTTTTCCAAGGCCTCTGGTTCCTACCTCAGGGGCGGTCAAAGGATTCCCAACACTTTCTCACTTTTAACGATGCTTCTGGTTGGTGCATAATGTACACTTTGCCGAGAAATCATAGCATCCCGACCCCCAATGCATCTGGCCTTTTTTATTTTTTTTGGGGGAGTGGATCTCAGAGCCGCTTGCTAAAGTGGTCGCCTACAATTTGCCGTCCGATCTGGACCTACGGTGCACGTGATAAACGTTCCCACGTATAGAGCACGCGATTTCGTTTAATGCTTGAATGACATAAAATTAGTAACAAACGTGTTAAAACGTACGAAAAAGCACCTGTGAACACATGCGACGCAGGTGAAAATACAAGTGCAAATGTGTGCGCAGACGTGGACGTGGGCACGCGGGCGCGCCTGCAGCGCACGTATGTTTGCAAGCGCAAACGTGCGCAGACGTGGACGTGAGCACGCGGGCGCGCCTGCAGCGCACGTGCGTTTGCGAGTGCAGGCATGTGCGCGGGCGCGTTCACAGACGCAGACATGTACACAGGTGCAGGCGCACCCACAACGCAGGTGTCGGTGTAGGTGTAGGTGCGGACGTTCAGCTTGATACACGTAAATAAATACAACTTAATTTTTATGGCAAACCCCCCTACCCCCCTTACCGGTAATTTCTCACTTAGTCAGATTTACTCCTGCCAAACCCCTAAAACAGGATCTGACCAAACTAAAACTACCGGTTGTCCACGACCAGTTCATGCATTCTACAGATTGTAAATGCAGTCGTGGATACTAATATCAGTGCCGTAATGCATATTTACAACATGATTATATATACATTTTTTTTATCTTTTATACAAAAATTTTATGTTATTGTAGCTTAAAATTTTTAAAGCGAAGCACTGAAGATGCTGAGATGGGTGAGTCAAATTTCCCCAAAAACACAAAGTTTTGGTCCTAAACTTGCCATTGTTTTTAATCAAAATTACACATGCAAGCCTCCACACCCCAGTGAGAATGCCCACACAACCCCGAATAGCCAAGTGGAGCAGGTATCAGGATCTCTAACAAACCGAAGCCCACAACACCTTGCTACGCCACACCCACACGGGTACTCAGCAGTGAATAACATTAAGAAATAAGCGAAAGCTTGACTTAGCTATGATTAAGTTTGGCCGGTAAATTTCGTGCCAGCCACCGCGGTTATACGAAAGGCCAAAAACAATGACCCTCGGCGTAAAGCGTGACCAGAATAATGTCAAAAAAATTGAAGGAAAACCAAGCCAAGACTGTAAAATATATTGGCACAAGAACTCCACCAATAAAATGCCTTCAAATAAAAGACTATTCAACCTCACTAAAGCTAGGAAACAAACTAGGATTAGATACCCTACTATGCCTAGCCCTAAACATAGATGGTTAAACACACAAAACCATTCGCCAGAGAACTACAAGCGAAAAGCTCGAAACTCAAAGGACTTGGCGGTGCTCCACATCATCCTAGAGGAGCCTGTCCTATAATCGATACCCCACGCTTTACCCCACCATTCTTTGCAACTCAGCCTATATACCGCCGTCGTCAGCTTACCCTGTGAAAGAAACAAAGTAGGCAAAAAAGTTTACAACTAACACGTCAGGTCAAGGTGTAGCAGATAGAATGGAAGAGATGGGCTACATTTTCTGCCACAGAAAAATACGAAAGGTGTAATGAAACACACACCCAAAGGAGGATTTAGAAGTAAGCTAAATAAGAGTCTTTATCTTAAATTTGCTCTGGAGCGCGCACACACCGCCCGTCACTCTCATCGTCCAAAAATAAACTTAACATATAAAAATACTAACAATATAGATGAGGCAAGTCGTAACAAGGTAAGCGCACCGGAAGGCGTGCTTGGAACAACAACCAGTAGCTTAAAACAAAGCATTCAACTTACAATTGAAAAATGTTAGTGAGATCCTAACCTTTTTGAGCCAAACAACTAGCCCAATCACATAAACAAATCCTCTCATTAACAAAATAAATCATTCGACAAAACTAGTATATGTGATAGAACCTAACCAAAACGGCGCAACAGAAAAAGTACCGCAAGGGAACCCTGAAAGAATAATGAAACACACAAGCAAAACAAAGCAAAGATAAACCCTTGTACCTCTTGCATCATGGTCCAGCCAGAATAAAACAGACAAAGAGAACTTCAGCCTGTACCCCCGAAACCAAGTGAGCTACTACAAGACAACTGTAAGAGTGCACCCATCTCTGTGGCAAAAGAGTGGGAAGATCTAGTAGTAGCGGTGAAAAGCCAAACGAACTTGGTGATAGCTGGTTGCTCAATAAATGAATTTTAGTTCAACTTTAGGTTACTTCCAGCAAACAATAGCACGCATTTTAACCTAAAAGGTATTCAATGGGGGTACAGCCCCATTGAAATAGGATACAACCTGACTTAGAGAGAAAGCAACATAACCTACGCCCAGTAGGCCCTAAAGCAGCCACCAGTAAACACAGCGTCACAGCACAAAGACAATAAATCCCCCCTGTGTCTGCCACCTCCTAAAAACCTACCGAGCCACACTATTATTATAGACAAACTAATGCTAGAACTAGTAACAAGAAGCCCTTCTCTTAAGCACCCCCTTGACCCAGAAATAGAAAACCTACTGGACATTAACAGACCAAAACAGGAACAACAATTAAACAGCCAAAACTGTTACAAAAACTGTCAACCCGACACCGGTGTGCTAAAAAGATAGATTAAAAGCTGTAAAAGGAATTCAGCAAAACCTTGTCCCAACTGTTTACCAAAAACATAGCCTTTAGCTAAACAAGTATTAAAGGTCCTGCCTGCCCAGTGAAACTTTTAAACGGCCGCGGTATCCTAACCGTGCAAAGGTAGCGTAATCACTTGTCTTCTAAATAAAGACTAGTATGAACGGCTAAATGAGGACAAACCTGTCTCTTATAGCTAATCAGTGAAACTGATCTCCCAGTACAAAAGCTGGGATAAACACATAAGACGAGAAGACCCTGTGGAGCTTAAAACGACCGCTAATAAGCACCACTAATGCCCCTAGCCCATAGTTTTAAGTTGGGGCGACTTCGGAACAAAACAAAACTTCCGAGCACAGAACCACCACTTCTCACCAAGGCTAACAAGCCAAAGTACAAAGCCGACCCAGTCATACTGACCAACGAACCAAGTTACCCCAGGGATAACAGCGCTATCTTCTTCAAGAGTCCCTATCGACAAGAAGGTTTACGACCTCGATGTTGGATCAGGACACCCAAATGGTGTAGCCGCTATTAAAGGTTCGTTTGTTCAACGATTAACAGTCCTACGTGATCTGAGTTCAGACCGGAGCAATCCAGGTCGGTTTCTATCTATGACGCTTACTTCTTCAGTACGAAAGGACAAAGAAGAGAGGACCAATATTATAAACACGTCCTTAAAACTAGCTGAACAAAACTCAAGCTAAACAAAGCACCTAGAACACCCCCAGACAAGGGGTAATTATTAGGGTGGCAGAGCCAGGTGAATGCAAAAGACCTAAGATCTTTCTACTAGATGTTCAAATCATCTCCCTAATACATGAATGCATTACTCTTATATATCATTAATCCCCTATTATATATTATTCCCATCTTACTAGCTGTTGCCTTCCTTACACTACTGGAACGAAAAGTGCTCGGTTATATACAACTACGAAAAGGCCCTAACATCATTGGCCCTTATGGGCTATTACAACCATTTGCAGACGGCATTAAACTGTTTATTAAAGAACCCTTACGCCCCTCCTCTTCCTCTCCTGCCCTCTTCATCATAACCCCGACCTTAGCCCTATTTCTAGCCCTTATAATTTGAACCCCCCTCCCAATACCGGCCACCTTAGCAGACATAAACCTAGGCCTTCTCTTCATACTAGCCCTCTCAAGCATAGCAGTATATTCTATTCTATGATCAGGGTGGGCATCCAACTCAAAATACCCATTAATTGGCGCCCTACGTGCGGTAGCACAAACAATCTCATACGAGGTCACCCTGGGAATTATTTTACTAACCATTATTATCCTTACAGGGGGCTTCACTCTACAAATACTCTCAATTACACAAGAACACCAATGACTACTAATTTCATCATGACCTCTTGCCATAATATGGTTTATCTCAACACTAGCAGAAACAAACCGGGCCCCCTTTGATTTAACAGAAGGAGAATCAGAGCTTGTCTCTGGCTTTAATGTAGAGTATGCCGCTGGCCCATTCGCCCTATTTTTCCTAGCTGAATATGCAAACATCATACTAATAAATACCCTAACCTGCATCCTTTTCCTAAACCCAGGAACCTCCCTACCCCCAGACGTGTTCACAATAAACCTAATATTAAAAACAACTATCCTGACAATCATATTCTTATGAACTCGCGCCTCATACCCTCGTTTTCGTTACGACCAACTTATACACCTCTTATGAAAAAATTTCTTACCCCTAACCCTCGCTCTATTAATGTGGCATGCCTCTTTCCCAACAATATTATCAGGACTCCCCCCACAATAAACCAGGAAATATGCCCGAATCCCCAAGGATTACTTTGATAGAGTAAAACACAGGGGTTAAAATCCCCTTATTTCCTTCTTCTCGAAGCACTAGAAAAACAGGACACGAACCCGCACCAAAAGACTCAAAATCTTATGTACTTCATTATACTATTTTCTAGTAAAGTCAGCTAATTAAGCTTTCGGGCCCATACCCCGAAAATGTTGGTTAAAATCCTTCCTATACTAATGAACCCAATCATATCTTCACTGATTCTCTCAAGCGTAGCAACCGGCTCCATCATTACCCTATCAAGCACACACTGACTCCTTGCCTGAATCGGATTAGAACTAAATACCCTAGCCATTATTCCCCTTATCGCCAAACAACACCATCCCCGTGCAACTGAAGCCGCTACAAAATATTTCCTTACCCAAGCTGCTGCCTCAGCCACACTCCTATTCGCCAGCACAATCAATGCCTGATCCACCAGCACCTGAGACATTTCACAACTCACAAACCAACCTGCCTGCATCATAATAACAATAGCTCTAGCCATAAAACTAGGCCTAGCCCCCCTGCATTTCTGACTACCAGAAGTCCTACAAGGCACAACACTAAAAACAGCACTAATCATTACAACTTGACAAAAACTCGCCCCCCTCGCCCTACTTTATATAGCCGCCCCCGCTATCCACCCAAATACACTTCTAATTATAGGGCTACTGTCAACCTTGACCGGAGGGTGGGGAGGCATAAACCAAACACAGACACGAAAAATCATAGCATTCTCATCAATTGCCCACCTAGGTTGAATAGCTACAATTCTCACACTAAGCTCAAACTTAATACTCCTCAACCTATTTTTATACCTCATAATAACAACTACTGCCTTTATAATCCTTATCTTCATCACAGCAAAAAACATTAAAGATTTAACCA
>NW_027101561.1:0-17677 GCF_035046505.1 Tiliqua scincoides
CTAATCTTCTACGTACAAATAAACACCTCCCGAGGGAACACTCTTGTCATCATTTCCGAAAACAATAAAACCCTAACCAACCCCCTTGTTCGCCTCGCAACAGGAAGCATTTTAACTGGCTTACTCCTTATCTCCTCTGTTCTTCCAATCAAAACAACAGCATTAACCATATCAACAAACATAAAACTGTCCGCATTACTCGTAACAATCTTAGGCCTTTTATATGCTTTAGAACTAGCCACCCAAACAACAACACTCTTGACTCCAAAACATAATAAGTTAAACAACTTCTCAAACCAACTAGGATTCTTCAACATAATCATTCACCGAACCCACCCAAACATTTCACTCATACAAGGACAAAACCTTGCCTCACACCTAAACGACCAACTATGGTATGAAAAAATTGGTCCAAAAATACTAACAATAACCAACACCCCCATGGTCAACAGCATTTCTACTGCCAACAAAGGTCTTATTAAAGCCTACTTAATCATATTTGTCCTATTTATGACCTCGGTGCTCATTTTTATTTTAATCTAATTACCCGCAAAGCCCCCCGCGCCAACCCACGTGACAGCTCTAACGCAACAAATAAAGCCAGCAATAAGCCTCACCCGGAAATTAATAAACAGCCACCCCCCCATGAATATAACAAAGACACCCCACTAAAGTCCGCACGAACAAAATGTAACCCTACACAATCAACCCCAACAACTCCAAACCCCTCCACCACCCACCCCCCACCAAATACCACAAACAACACCGTCACCAAAACAAAATACCCCCCAACATACAACCCAACAGACCAGCTCCCCCATGTCTCAGGGTAGGGCTCAGCCGCCAACGCTACAGAATAAGCAAATACCACCAACATTCCCCCTAAATAAATCAAAAATAAGACCAAAGAAACAAAAGAACTACCCAATCAAACCAACACACCACACCCAACGGCAGCAGCAACCACCAACCCAACCGCACCATAAAGCGGGGATGGGTTTGAGGCAACAGCCACCAACCCCCCCAATAAACAAAAAGATAATAAAAAAATAAAATAAACCATAATTTTTGCCTGGACTTTAACCAAGACCTGCGGCACGAAAAACCACTGTTGTATTCAACTACAAAAACTAATGACCCACAACCTACGAAAAACTCACCCAATCCTAAAGATTGTAAACAACACATTCATTGACCTCCCCACCCCATCAAATATCTCAGCATGATGAAATTTTGGCTCACTACTTGGATTTTGTCTAATCGCACAAGTCCTAACTGGCCTATTCCTTGCTATACACTACACAGCAGACATCTCTTCAGCATTTTCATCAATCGCACACATTTGTCGAGACGTACAATACGGGTGGCTAATCCGAAACCTGCACGCCAATGGGGCCTCCATATTCTTTATTTGCATTTACCTCCATATCGGACGGGGCTTATACTACGGCTCTTACATATACAAAGAAACCTGAAACATTGGGGTCGTTCTTCTTCTCCTTGTAATGGCAACAGCCTTTGTGGGCTACGTACTTCCATGGGGCCAGATATCTTTTTGAGGGGCCACCGTCATTACTAACCTTCTTTCAGCAATTCCCTATATCGGAACAACCTTGGTAGAATGAATCTGGGGAGGGTTCTCAGTAGACAACGCAACACTCACCCGATTCTTTTCATTCCATTTTATTCTGCCATTTATTATCATGGGAACCTCTATACTTCACCTCCTTTTCCTCCACGAAACAGGATCAAATAACCCCACAGGCCTAAACTCCAACACAGACAAAATCCCATTTCACCCTTATTACACCTATAAAGACCTTTTAGGCCTAACATTATTAATCTTCGTTCTCCTCCTACTAGCCCTCTTCTCCCCAAACTTACTAGGAGACCCAGAAAACTTTACCCCTGCAAACCCCTTAGTCACGCCACCACACATTAAACCCGAGTGATACTTCCTCTTTGCCTACGCTATCCTACGCTCAATCCCAAATAAATTAGGAGGCGTTCTTGCCTTATTATTTTCAATCCTAATCCTAATCTTCGTACCCATACTCCATACATCAAAGCAACGAGGAAACACCTTCCGGCCCCTATCCCAAGGGGTCTTTTGACTCCTTATATCAAATATCATTATCCTCACGTGAATCGGAGGACAGCCCGTAGAGGACCCCTTCATCATCATCGGACAAATTGCCTCAATACTCTACTTTGCTATTTTCCTCCTCCTCATACCAATTACAGCCAAACTAGAAGATAAAATACTCAAATGATAGCCCCACTCTAAGCCTTAGTAGCTTAATAGACAAAGCATTGGTCTTGTAAGCCAAAGATGGGAACTAAGACCCCCTAAGGCATCAGAGAGAGGGGACTCAAACCCCCACCGCTAGTCCCCAAAACTAGCATTCTAACTTTAAACTACCCCCTGGCGGCTTTTTTGCCCTCTACCTCAATTCACCCGTATCTGGCCGCCCCTGGCGGCTTTTTTGTCCTCTACCTCAATTCACCCGTATCTGGCCGCCCCTGGCGGCTTTTTTGTCCTCTACCTCAATTCACCCGTATCTGGCCGCCCCTGGCGGCTTTTTTGTCCTCTACCTCAATTCACCCGTATCTGGCCGCCCCTGGCGGCTTTTTTGTCCTCTACCTCAATTCACCCGTATCTGGCCGCCCCTGGCGGCTTTTTTGTCCTCTACCTCAATTCACCCGTATCTGGCCGCCCCTGGCGGCTTTTTATTGCTTTGCTGGTGATCTTACACATACTATGTATAATCGGACATTCACCTCTTGTCCTCATGCATATCATATCCGGTTAATCAGTCAATGATCAATCACAAACTAAGAATAATCGAACAATTAATTTTCAACCTCATGCATATCACAAAAGACTTCAAATTAAGGTTCTAAGACATACTATGTATAATCGGACATTTACCTCTTGTCCACACGCATATCACAACAGACAGATTATTAATGATTTCATACTTACAACACATCTCGAATATTTTCCTCTTTCACACATGCAGATCATAGAAGATTAGATTAGAATGATCTAGCACATATTATGTATAATTGGACATTTGCCCTCTTCGCCTCACGCATATCATGAGGACACTACCCTCTCCCAACCATGCCCATTAGATGCCATCACCCTTCTCCCCTGCTGCTCTCTTGCTCGACAGTTATCTATTATATTCTGCCATCTCCGAGAAACCAGCAATCCCTTAATGACGTGTACTCCCGTTACTAGCCCCGTGGGACACACGGAGTACGTTGGCTATTTCTCACTTTTTCCAAGGCCTCTGGTTCCTACCTCAGGGGCGGTCAAAGGATTCCCAACACTTTCTCACTTTTAACGATGCTTCTGGTTGGTGCATAATGTACACTTTGCCGAGAAATCATAGCATCCCGACCCCCAATGCATCTGGCCTTTTTTATTTTTTTTGGGGGAGTGGATCTCAGAGCCGCTTGCTAAAGTGGTCGCCTACAATTTGCCGTCCGATCTGGACCTACGGTGCACGTGATAAACGTTCCCACGTATAGAGCACGCGATTTCGTTTAATGCTTGAATGACATAAAATTAGTAACAAACGTGTTAAAACGTACGAAAAAGCACCTGTGAACACATGCGACGCAGGTGAAAATACAAGTGCAAATGTGTGCGCAGACGTGGACGTGGGCACGCGGGCGCGCCTGCAGCGCACGTATGTTTGCAAGCGCAAACGTGCGCAGACGTGGACGTGAGCACGCGGGCGCGCCTGCAGCGCACGTGCGTTTGCGAGTGCAGGCATGTGCGCGGGCGCGTTCACAGACGCAGACATGTACACAGGTGCAGGCGCACCCACAACGCAGGTGTCGGTGTAGGTGTAGGTGCGGACGTTCAGCTTGATACACGTAAATAAATACAACTTAATTTTTATGGCAAACCCCCCTACCCCCCTTACCGGTAATTTCTCACTTAGTCAGATTTACTCCTGCCAAACCCCTAAAACAGGATCTGACCAAACTAAAACTACCGGTTGTCCACGACCAGTTCATGCATTCTACAGATTGTAAATGCAGTCGTGGATACTAATATCAGTGCCGTAATGCATATTTACAACATGATTATATATACATTTTTTTTATCTTTTATACAAAAATTTTATGTTATTGTAGCTTAAAATTTTTAAAGCGAAGCACTGAAGATGCTGAGATGGGTGAGTCAAATTTCCCCAAAAACACAAAGTTTTGGTCCTAAACTTGCCATTGTTTTTAATCAAAATTACACATGCAAGCCTCCACACCCCAGTGAGAATGCCCACACAACCCCGAATAGCCAAGTGGAGCAGGTATCAGGATCTCTAACAAACCGAAGCCCACAACACCTTGCTACGCCACACCCACACGGGTACTCAGCAGTGAATAACATTAAGAAATAAGCGAAAGCTTGACTTAGCTATGATTAAGTTTGGCCGGTAAATTTCGTGCCAGCCACCGCGGTTATACGAAAGGCCAAAAACAATGACCCTCGGCGTAAAGCGTGACCAGAATAATGTCAAAAAAATTGAAGGAAAACCAAGCCAAGACTGTAAAATATATTGGCACAAGAACTCCACCAATAAAATGCCTTCAAATAAAAGACTATTCAACCTCACTAAAGCTAGGAAACAAACTAGGATTAGATACCCTACTATGCCTAGCCCTAAACATAGATGGTTAAACACACAAAACCATTCGCCAGAGAACTACAAGCGAAAAGCTCGAAACTCAAAGGACTTGGCGGTGCTCCACATCATCCTAGAGGAGCCTGTCCTATAATCGATACCCCACGCTTTACCCCACCATTCTTTGCAACTCAGCCTATATACCGCCGTCGTCAGCTTACCCTGTGAAAGAAACAAAGTAGGCAAAAAAGTTTACAACTAACACGTCAGGTCAAGGTGTAGCAGATAGAATGGAAGAGATGGGCTACATTTTCTGCCACAGAAAAATACGAAAGGTGTAATGAAACACACACCCAAAGGAGGATTTAGAAGTAAGCTAAATAAGAGTCTTTATCTTAAATTTGCTCTGGAGCGCGCACACACCGCCCGTCACTCTCATCGTCCAAAAATAAACTTAACATATAAAAATACTAACAATATAGATGAGGCAAGTCGTAACAAGGTAAGCGCACCGGAAGGCGTGCTTGGAACAACAACCAGTAGCTTAAAACAAAGCATTCAACTTACAATTGAAAAATGTTAGTGAGATCCTAACCTTTTTGAGCCAAACAACTAGCCCAATCACATAAACAAATCCTCTCATTAACAAAATAAATCATTCGACAAAACTAGTATATGTGATAGAACCTAACCAAAACGGCGCAACAGAAAAAGTACCGCAAGGGAACCCTGAAAGAATAATGAAACACACAAGCAAAACAAAGCAAAGATAAACCCTTGTACCTCTTGCATCATGGTCCAGCCAGAATAAAACAGACAAAGAGAACTTCAGCCTGTACCCCCGAAACCAAGTGAGCTACTACAAGACAACTGTAAGAGTGCACCCATCTCTGTGGCAAAAGAGTGGGAAGATCTAGTAGTAGCGGTGAAAAGCCAAACGAACTTGGTGATAGCTGGTTGCTCAATAAATGAATTTTAGTTCAACTTTAGGTTACTTCCAGCAAACAATAGCACGCATTTTAACCTAAAAGGTATTCAATGGGGGTACAGCCCCATTGAAATAGGATACAACCTGACTTAGAGAGAAAGCAACATAACCTACGCCCAGTAGGCCCTAAAGCAGCCACCAGTAAACACAGCGTCACAGCACAAAGACAATAAATCCCCCCTGTGTCTGCCACCTCCTAAAAACCTACCGAGCCACACTATTATTATAGACAAACTAATGCTAGAACTAGTAACAAGAAGCCCTTCTCTTAAGCACCCCCTTGACCCAGAAATAGAAAACCTACTGGACATTAACAGACCAAAACAGGAACAACAATTAAACAGCCAAAACTGTTACAAAAACTGTCAACCCGACACCGGTGTGCTAAAAAGATAGATTAAAAGCTGTAAAAGGAATTCAGCAAAACCTTGTCCCAACTGTTTACCAAAAACATAGCCTTTAGCTAAACAAGTATTAAAGGTCCTGCCTGCCCAGTGAAACTTTTAAACGGCCGCGGTATCCTAACCGTGCAAAGGTAGCGTAATCACTTGTCTTCTAAATAAAGACTAGTATGAACGGCTAAATGAGGACAAACCTGTCTCTTATAGCTAATCAGTGAAACTGATCTCCCAGTACAAAAGCTGGGATAAACACATAAGACGAGAAGACCCTGTGGAGCTTAAAACGACCGCTAATAAGCACCACTAATGCCCCTAGCCCATAGTTTTAAGTTGGGGCGACTTCGGAACAAAACAAAACTTCCGAGCACAGAACCACCACTTCTCACCAAGGCTAACAAGCCAAAGTACAAAGCCGACCCAGTCATACTGACCAACGAACCAAGTTACCCCAGGGATAACAGCGCTATCTTCTTCAAGAGTCCCTATCGACAAGAAGGTTTACGACCTCGATGTTGGATCAGGACACCCAAATGGTGTAGCCGCTATTAAAGGTTCGTTTGTTCAACGATTAACAGTCCTACGTGATCTGAGTTCAGACCGGAGCAATCCAGGTCGGTTTCTATCTATGACGCTTACTTCTTCAGTACGAAAGGACAAAGAAGAGAGGACCAATATTATAAACACGTCCTTAAAACTAGCTGAACAAAACTCAAGCTAAACAAAGCACCTAGAACACCCCCAGACAAGGGGTAATTATTAGGGTGGCAGAGCCAGGTGAATGCAAAAGACCTAAGATCTTTCTACTAGATGTTCAAATCATCTCCCTAATACATGAATGCATTACTCTTATATATCATTAATCCCCTATTATATATTATTCCCATCTTACTAGCTGTTGCCTTCCTTACACTACTGGAACGAAAAGTGCTCGGTTATATACAACTACGAAAAGGCCCTAACATCATTGGCCCTTATGGGCTATTACAACCATTTGCAGACGGCATTAAACTGTTTATTAAAGAACCCTTACGCCCCTCCTCTTCCTCTCCTGCCCTCTTCATCATAACCCCGACCTTAGCCCTATTTCTAGCCCTTATAATTTGAACCCCCCTCCCAATACCGGCCACCTTAGCAGACATAAACCTAGGCCTTCTCTTCATACTAGCCCTCTCAAGCATAGCAGTATATTCTATTCTATGATCAGGGTGGGCATCCAACTCAAAATACCCATTAATTGGCGCCCTACGTGCGGTAGCACAAACAATCTCATACGAGGTCACCCTGGGAATTATTTTACTAACCATTATTATCCTTACAGGGGGCTTCACTCTACAAATACTCTCAATTACACAAGAACACCAATGACTACTAATTTCATCATGACCTCTTGCCATAATATGGTTTATCTCAACACTAGCAGAAACAAACCGGGCCCCCTTTGATTTAACAGAAGGAGAATCAGAGCTTGTCTCTGGCTTTAATGTAGAGTATGCCGCTGGCCCATTCGCCCTATTTTTCCTAGCTGAATATGCAAACATCATACTAATAAATACCCTAACCTGCATCCTTTTCCTAAACCCAGGAACCTCCCTACCCCCAGACGTGTTCACAATAAACCTAATATTAAAAACAACTATCCTGACAATCATATTCTTATGAACTCGCGCCTCATACCCTCGTTTTCGTTACGACCAACTTATACACCTCTTATGAAAAAATTTCTTACCCCTAACCCTCGCTCTATTAATGTGGCATGCCTCTTTCCCAACAATATTATCAGGACTCCCCCCACAATAAACCAGGAAATATGCCCGAATCCCCAAGGATTACTTTGATAGAGTAAAACACAGGGGTTAAAATCCCCTTATTTCCTTCTTCTCGAAGCACTAGAAAAACAGGACACGAACCTGCACCAAAAGACTCAAAATCTTATGTACTTCATTATACTATTTTCTAGTAAAGTCAGCTAATTAAGCTTTCGGGCCCATACCCCGAAAATGTTGGTTAAAATCCTTCCTATACTAATGAACCCAATCATATCTTCACTGATTCTCTCAAGCGTAGCAACCGGCTCCATCATTACCCTATCAAGCACACACTGACTCCTTGCCTGAATCGGATTAGAACTAAATACCCTAGCCATTATTCCCCTTATCGCCAAACAACACCATCCCCGTGCAACTGAAGCCGCTACAAAATATTTCCTTACCCAAGCTGCTGCCTCAGCCACACTCCTATTCGCCAGCACAATCAATGCCTGATCCACCAGCACCTGAGACATTTCACAACTCACAAACCAACCTGCCTGCATCATAATAACAATAGCTCTAGCCATAAAACTAGGCCTAGCCCCCCTGCATTTCTGACTACCAGAAGTCCTACAAGGCACAACACTAAAAACAGCACTAATCATTACAACTTGACAAAAACTCGCCCCCCTCGCCCTACTTTATATAGCCGCCCCCGCTATCCACCCAAATACACTTCTAATTATAGGGCTACTGTCAACCTTGACCGGAGGGTGGGGAGGCATAAACCAAACACAGACACGAAAAATCATAGCATTCTCATCAATTGCCCACCTAGGTTGAATAGCTACAATTCTCACACTAAGCTCAAACTTAATACTCCTCAACCTATTTTTATACCTCATAATAACAACTACTGCCTTTATAATCCTTATCTTCATCACAGCAAAAAACATTAAAGATTTAACCACCTCTTGAACAATTTCCCCCTCAACCATAGCACTTATATTTTTACTACTAATATCTCTAGGAGGGCTCCCCCCGCTAACAGGCTTTATCCCAAAATGGTTAATTTTACAAGAATTAACAACCCACAACCTATCAATGACCGCAGCCCTACTTGCCCTCTCCGCTCTATTAAGCCTATTCTTTTACTTACGACTATCTTACATCACAACCCTCACAGTGTTCCCAACCACCACACAAACAACACACAAATGACGATTCCAACCTAAACTAAGTACAACCACAATCTCAACCCTCTTACTACCATCCTTACTCCTCTTACCCCTAACCCCAATGATACTTTAAGAGGCTTAGGTTAACAAAACCAAGGGCCTTCAAAGCCCTAAATAAGAGTTCAACCCTCCTAGCCCCTGAAGGCATGTAAAACTTTAACTTACATCTCCTGATTGCAACTCAGGCACTTTAATTAAGCTAAAACCTCCCAGACAGACGGGCCTCGATCCCGTAAATTTCTAGTTAACAGCTAAACGCCCCATCCAGCGGGCTTCAATCTGAGCTTCTTCTAAAAAAAGAAGCTCCGGCACACCTTTGGTGTGCTTCTCTAGATTTGCACTCTAGCGTGAATCACCACGAAGCTATTGTGATAAGAGTGGGACTGGCACCCACCTATACAGGGCTACAACCTGCCACCTACTATCGGCCATCTTACCTGTGACCATTAATCGTTGATTCTTCTCAACCAACCACAAAGATATCGGCACCTTATACTTAATCTTCGGAGCTTGAGCAGGAATAGTTGGTACAGCACTTAGCCTGTTAATTCGGGCTGAACTAAGTCAACCTGGCGCCCTGCTAGGCGATGATCAGATCTATAACGTCATTGTAACAGCCCATGCTTTTGTCATAATTTTCTTTATAGTAATGCCTGTAATAATCGGCGGGTTCGGAAATTGACTAGTCCCCCTAATAATTGGGGCGCCAGATATGGCCTTCCCACGAATAAACAACATGAGTTTTTGACTTCTCCCTCCTTCTCTATTACTGCTACTTGCATCCTCGGGGGTGGAAGCCGGGGCCGGCACCGGGTGAACCGTCTACCCTCCCTTAGCCGGGAACTTAGCCCATGCCGGGGCCTCTGTAGATCTAACCATCTTCTCCCTCCACCTCGCGGGAGTCTCCTCAATTCTTGGGGCCATTAACTTTATTACTACCTGCATCAACATAAAACCACCCTCCATAACCCAATACCAAACCCCTCTATTCGTATGATCAGTAATAATCACGGCAGTTCTACTTTTACTATCACTACCCGTCCTTGCCGCCGGTATCACAATACTACTAACAGACCGAAATTTAAACACATCTTTCTTCGATCCTGCAGGTGGGGGGGACCCAATTTTATACCAACATCTGTTTTGGTTCTTTGGTCACCCAGAAGTCTACATTTTGATTCTTCCTGGCTTTGGAATAATCTCACACATTGTAACCTATTATGCTGGAAAAAAAGAACCTTTCGGCTACATGGGTATAGTATGAGCCATAATATCTATCGGCTTCTTAGGCTTTATCGTATGAGCCCACCACATATTTACCGTTGGAATGGATGTCGATACCCGAGCATATTTCACTTCCGCCACAATAATCATCGCAATTCCAACAGGTGTAAAGGTATTTAGCTGGCTCGCAACTTTACATGGGGGCATAATCAAATGAGATGCTGCCATACTCTGGGCCCTGGGCTTCATTTTCCTATTTACTGTGGGAGGCCTAACAGGCATTGTACTTGCCAACTCATCCTTAGACATTGTTCTTCATGACACATATTACGTCGTAGCTCATTTCCACTATGTATTATCCATAGGTGCCGTATTTGCAATCATAGGAGGCTTTGTACATTGATTTCCCCTATTTTCAGGCTATACACTTCATCAAACTTGAACAAAAGTCCAATTTGGTGTCATATTTGCCGGGGTTAATCTGACCTTCTTCCCTCAACACTTCCTTGGGCTATCAGGAATGCCCCGCCGTTACTCCGACTATCCTGACGCATATACCATCTGAAATACTTTATCATCAATTGGCTCACTAATTTCTCTAGTAGCCGTAATCATAATAATGTTTATCATTTGAGAAGCATTCGCAGCTAAACGAGAAGTTTTCGCCCTAGAACTAACAAACACAAACCTAGAATGACTTCACGGCTGCCCACCCCCTTATCACACTTACGAAGAACCAACATATGTACAAACAAACTCAAGAAAGGGAGGAATCGAACCGCCTTCTACTGGTTTCAAGCCAATCACATAGCCAAGATGCTTCTTTCTCATGAGACCCTAGTAAATTTATTATGTAGCCCTGTCAGAGCTAAGTTATAGGTTAGCCCCTATGGGCCTCATGATGGCACACCCCGCTCAACTCGGATTTCAAGACGCAGCATCTCCCATTATAGAAGAGCTCTTACATTTTCATGACCACGCCATTATAATTGTCTTCTTAATTAGTGCTTTAGTATTATACATTATTTCTTTAATAATAACAACAAAGCTAACACACACAAATACCATAGACGCCCAAGAAGTAGAAATAATCTGAACAATTCTTCCTGCAATCATTTTAATCTTAATTGCCCTCCCTTCCCTTCGCATTCTCTACCTCATAGATGAAATCAACAACCCACACCTAACTGTTAAAGCTCTCGGCCACCAATGATATTGGAGCTATGAGTACACAGACTATCAAGATCTCGCATTTGACTCTTACATAATTCCCTCACAAGACCTCCCTCAAGGACACCTCCGTCTATTAGAAGTAGATCACCGAATAGTAGTTCCAATAGAATCCCCAATTCGCATACTAATCTCCGCAGAAGATGTCCTGCACTCATGGGCCGTACCCGCCCTCGGCATTAAAACAGATGCCATTCCCGGACGACTAAATCAAACAACCTTTATCACTTCTCACCCAGGCTTGTTCTATGGACAATGCTCAGAAATCTGCGGATCTAACCACAGCTTCATGCCCATTGTAGTAGAAGCAATTCCACTAAAACACTTTGAAGACTGAACCACAACAATACTCACTGCATCACTAAGAAGCTTTTATCAGCGTTAGCCTTTTAAGCTAAAGAAGGAGACAACACCTGCCCCCTTAGTGATATGCCTCAATTAAACCCTGCCCCCTGATTAATAATCCTCCTACTTTCATGAACAATCTTATTAACAATTCTCCAAACCAAAACTTTAATAATAACCTCTCAAAATCTCCCAATCCAAAACACCCCCACACCTAAAGCCTCACCTTGAAACTGACCATGAATTTAAGCTTCTTCGACCAATTTTTAAGCCCACAACTCCTTGGAATCCCCCTTATCACCCTAGCAATAATCCTGCCACCAACCCTAATTTTTACAAAAACAAGCCGACTTATCTTAAATCGGCTAGAAACGGTACAAACATGAGCAATCTTTATATTTGTAAAACAACTTATATTACCCCTAAACAAACCAGGCCACAAATGAGCCGCACTCTTAACCTCACTTATATTATTCCTTCTCCTATTCAATTTGCTAGGACTTTTCCCTTATACATTCACCCCAACTACCCAGCTATCAATAAATATGGGTTTAGCAGTACCCTTATGACTAGCAACTGTATTAATTGGCTTACGCAATCAACCAACCCTTTCATTAGGCCACCTTCTACCAGAAGGCACCCCAACCCCTCTCGTACCTGTTCTCATTATTATCGAAACAATTAGCCTACTCATTCGCCCTCTTGCACTAGGCGTTCGACTAACAGCCAACTTAACAGCAGGTCACCTGCTAATCCAACTTATTTCTACCGCCGTATTTGTAATACTACCCATAATAACTGCAACCGCAACACTAACCTTTATTGTCCTCTTACTTTTAACTATTCTAGAGGTCGCAGTAGCAATTATTCAAGCCTACGTCTTCACTTTACTATTAAGCCTATACCTACAAGAAAATACTTAATGATCCACCAAGCACATGCCTATCATATAGTAGACCAAAGCCCCTGGCCCCTAACAGGCGCAATCGCTGCCTTACTTATAACATCCGGACTCGCCGTCTGATTTCACTTCAACAATATACTATTAATGAATATCGGCCTAATTATCCTCCTTCTAACAATACTACAATGGTGGCGAGATATCACCCGTGAGGGAACCTTTCAAGGCCACCACACGGTCCCTGTACAAAAAGGCCTCCGATACGGGATAATCCTTTTTATTACATCAGAGGTCTTCTTTTTTATCGGCTTTTTCTGAGCTTTCTACCACTCAAGCCTGGCCCCAACCCCGGAGCTTGGGGGCTGTTGACCCCCTAGCGGAATTCACCCATTAAACCCATTTGAAGTACCCCTTCTAAACACAGCTGTACTCCTAGCCTCTGGTGTTACCGTAACATGAGCCCACCATTCTATTATAGAAAATAATCGAAAAGAAGCAATTCAAGCCCTTACACTAACCATTGCCTTGGGCCTTTACTTCACCGCCCTCCAAGCCATAGAATACTATGAAGCCCCTTTCGCTATTTCAGATAGCGTTTACGGGTCAACATTCTTTGTGGCAACAGGCTTCCATGGCCTCCACGTAATTATTGGATCAACTTTTTTAATTGTTTGCTTACTACGACAGATCATATATCACTTCACAACAAACCACCACTTCGGATTTGAAGCCGCCGCATGATACTGACATTTCGTAGACGTTGTATGACTGTTCCTTTACATCTCAATTTACTGATGAGGCTCTTGCTCTTTTAGTATCAACCAGTACAAGTGATTTCCAATCACTAAGCCTTAATAAAACCTTAAGAAAGAGTAATGAATATAACAACCATATTCTTAATTACAACAACCCTTATAGTTATCTTAATTACTATTAGCTTTTGATTACCACAAATATCACCAGACACAGAAAAACTCTCCCCATATGAATGCGGCTTCGACCCATTAGGAACCGCCCGTCTACCATTCTCGCTTCGATTCTTCCTAGTTGCAATCCTATTTCTTCTATTCGACCTAGAAATTGCGCTACTCCTTCCGATCCCATGAGCCATAAACCTTATACAACCAACAACCACTTTAATCTGAATATCCGCAATCATTATTCTTCTAACACTAGGCTTAATTTACGAATGATTAGCAGGGGGGCTAGAGTGGGCAGAGTAGGCAGTTAGTATAAATAAAACAACTAATTTCGACTTAGTAGCCCCAGGTTTTAACCCTGGACTGCCATATGACAACATATTTTACCTTTTCCTCTGCCTTCGTACTCGGAATTTTAGGGTTGGCCCTACACCGAACACACTTAGTTTCCGCACTACTCTGTATCGAAGCCATAATATTAGCCCTCTTTATAGCACTTACAGCATTCTCATCTACACTACAACTCCCCTCCACAAACATTTCTCCCATTCTCCTCCTTGCTTTTTCTGCCTGTGAAGCAGGAACTGGCCTCGCCTTATTAGTGGCAACCTCTCGAACACATGGCTCGGACCATCTTAAAAACCTAAACCTCTTACAATGCTAAAAATTCTTTTACCTACCCTTATATTAATTCCAACAGCCCTTCTATCAAAACAAAACATCCTTTTCACAATATACACCTCCTACTCAATACTACTTGCACTAATAAGTCTAGTCTGATTTAAGTATCCTCTAAACCCTAGCATAATATTCTCCTCTTCCTACCTAAACATTGACTCAATTTCCGCCCCATTAATAATCCTTTCCTGCTGACTTCTCCCACTAATAGCCCTAGCTAGCCAAAACCACCTCCAACACGAACCTCTTGCTCGAAAACGAAACTTTTTAGTAGTCATTACAACCCTACAAGTTGCCCTATTATTAACATTCTCCGCAACCGAATTCACCCTATTTTACATTATATTCGAAACAACATTAATTCCCACCCTCATTGTTATTACACGATGGGGAAACCAAGCCGAGCGACTTTCCGCAGGGACATACTTTCTATTTTACACACTTGCTGGATCTCTCCCCCTATTAGTTGCTATTCTATTTTTAAACACTAAATACTCCAACATTTCAATAGTAATAATAAACCTAATTCAACCAGAAACCCCCCACTCATGAACAAATAACATACTATGACTTGCCTGCTTAATCGCCTTCCTAGTGAAAATGCCTTTATATGGCCTCCACCTCTGACTCCCAAAAGCCCATGTGGAAGCCCCTATCGCTGGCTCAATGGTTCTGGCTGCAATTTTACTGAAACTCGGAGGCTACGGTATCATTCGAATCACCCCCCTACTAAACCCACTCTCAACAAAACTATACTACCCCTTTATTATTCTAGCCATTTGAGGCATCATCATAACCAGCTCAATCTGCCTACGACAAACTGACTTAAAATCTTTAATCGCTTACTCATCAGTAAGCCACATAGGCCTCGTAATTGCAGCCGCTTTGATTCAAACCCCATGAAGCCTAACAGGAGCAATTTTACTGATAATTGCCCACGGCCTTACCTCATCAATACTATTTTGTCTAGCAAACACAAACTATGAACGCACCCATAGCCGAACACTCCTTCTAGCCCGCGGCCTGCAACTTATTCTTCCTCTAACAATATCCTGGTGGCTTATAGCTAACTTAATAAATATGGCCCTCCCCCCCACAATTAATCTCACAGGCGAACTTCTAATCATAACATCATTATTCAACTGGTCCCCCCTAACAATCCTCATAACAGGAGTAGGCACTCTCTTAACAGCCACCTACTCACTTCATATATTTTTAACAACCCAACGAGGAAAGCTCCCACAACACGCTATCCAAACAAACCCGACATACACCCGAGAACACCTGCTACTGGTCCTACACATCCTCCCGATACTTATACTTATAATAAAACCCGAACTAATCATAGGCCCCCTTCCTTGTTGTCATAGTTTAACAAAAACATTAGAATGTGGATCTAAAAATAGAAGTTCAAACCTTCTTAATGACCGAGGGGTATTGTATACAAAGAACTGCTAACTCTGCGTCCTGGGATTAACCCCCCAGACTCCTCACTTTTAAAGGATCAGAGTTTAATCCATTGGTCTTAGGAGCCAAAATTCTTGGTGCAATTCCAAGTAAAAGTACATGCACAACATCCCCCACACCACCATAGCCGCTACCTTTCTATTCCTAATAATTCCCATCACAATAACCCTATACCCTCTACAAAACCAATGACACCTCTCCCATGTAAAGGTAGCTGTGCAAACAGCATTTTTTACCAGCATAATCCCCCTGTTTATCTTCATTAACTATGGACTAGAATTCACAACTACAAACATCCACTGAATCAACATCTCTAATTTTAGCATCAACATTAGCTTCATGCTAGACACCTACGCAATTACATTTTTACCCATCGCACTCTTTGTCACATGATCCATCTTGGAGTTTGCCGCATGATATATGACCTCAGACCCCTTTATCAACCGATTTTTTAAGTATCTTCTCCTATTCTTACTAGCTATATTAATTCTTGTTACCGCAAATAATATCTTCCAGCTTTTTATTGGGTGGGAGGGGGTTGGAATTATATCCTTTCTATTAATCGGGTGATGATTCTCACGTTCCGACGCAAACTCATCCGCCCTACAGGCAGTCATTTATAACCGAGTTGGGGATATTGGCCTTATCCTAACAATAGCCTGACTTGCTATAAACACAACCACCTGAGAATTTCATCAACTATTTACTAACCCAAACTCAGTCACCCTTGTCCCCCTCTTGGGTTTAATCTTAGCTGCCGCAGGAAAGTCTGCCCAATTTGGCCTTCACCCATGATTACCAGCAGCCATAGAAGGTCCTACTCCCGTCTCTGCCTTACTCCACTCCAGCACAATGGTTGTGGCAGGTGTATTCCTACTAATTCGCCTCCACCCCCTATTAGAAACAAACACAACAGCCCTATCCACCTGCCTTTGTCTAGGTGCAATAACAACCTTATTCACAGCAATTTGTGCCCTCACACAAAACGATATTAAAAAAATCATCGCCTTCTCAACCTCAAGCCAGCTTGGGTTGATAATGGTCACCGTAGGATTAAACCAACCACAACTAGCCTTCTTTCATATTTCAACCCACGCATTCTTTAAAGCCATGTTATTCCTCTGTTCTGGGTCGATCATTCATAATTTATCAGACGAACAGGACATCCGAAAGATAGGAGGCATTAACAAAGCAATACCCGTTACCACCTCCTGCCTAACCATCGGCAGCCTTGCCCTAATAGGAACCCCCTTTCTATCCGGCTTTTTCTCAAAAGACACCATCATCGAAACAATAAATACCTCCTACCTTAACGCCTGAGCCCTAATACTAACTCTCACAGCAACGGCCCTAACGGCCGCCTACAGCCTACGACTAATCTTCTACGTACAAATAAACACCTCCCGAGGGAACACTCTTGTCATCATTTCCGAAAACAATAAAACCCTAACCAACCCCCTTGTTCGCCTCGCAACAGGAAGCATTTTAACTGGCTTACTCCTTATCTCCTCTGTTCTTCCAATCAAAACAACAGCATTAACCATATCAACAAACATAAAACTGTCCGCATTACTCGTAACAATCTTAGGCCTTTTATATGCTTTAGAACTAGCCACCCAAACAACAACACTCTTGACTCCAAAACATAATAAGTTAAACAACTTCTCAAACCAACTAGGATTCTTCAACATAATCATTCACCGAACCCACCCAAACATTTCACTCATACAAGGACAAAACCTTGCCTCACACCTAAACGACCAACTATGGTATGAAAAAATTGGTCCAAAAATACTAACAATAACCAACACCCCCATGGTCAACAGCATTTCTACTGCCAACAAAGGTCTTATTAAAGCCTACTTAATCATATTTGTCCTATTTATGACCTCGG
>NW_027101562.1:0-17672 GCF_035046505.1 Tiliqua scincoides
GAGGGTTGAGATTGTGGTTGTACTTAGTTTAGGTTGGAATCGTCATTTGTGTGTTGTTTGTGTGGTGGTTGGGAACACTGTGAGGGTTGTGATGTAAGATAGTCGTAAGTAAAAGAATAGGCTTAATAGAGCGGAGAGGGCAAGTAGGGCTGCGGTCATTGATAGGTTGTGGGTTGTTAATTCTTGTAAAATTAACCATTTTGGGATAAAGCCTGTTAGCGGGGGGAGCCCTCCTAGAGATATTAGTAGTAAAAATATAAGTGCTATGGTTGAGGGGGAAATTGTTCAAGAGGTGGTTAAATCTTTAATGTTTTTTGCTGTGATGAAGATAAGGATTATAAAGGCAGTAGTTGTTATTATGAGGTATAAAAATAGGTTGAGGAGTATTAAGTTTGAGCTTAGTGTGAGAATTGTAGCTATTCAACCTAGGTGGGCAATTGATGAGAATGCTATGATTTTTCGTGTCTGTGTTTGGTTTATGCCTCCCCACCCTCCGGTCAAGGTTGACAGTAGCCCTATAATTAGAAGTGTATTTGGGTGGATAGCGGGGGCGGCTATATAAAGTAGGGCGAGGGGGGCGAGTTTTTGTCAAGTTGTAATGATTAGTGCTGTTTTTAGTGTTGTGCCTTGTAGGACTTCTGGTAGTCAGAAATGCAGGGGGGCTAGGCCTAGTTTTATGGCTAGAGCTATTGTTATTATGATGCAGGCAGGTTGGTTTGTGAGTTGTGAAATGTCTCAGGTGCTGGTGGATCAGGCATTGATTGTGCTGGCGAATAGGAGTGTGGCTGAGGCAGCAGCTTGGGTAAGGAAATATTTTGTAGCGGCTTCAGTTGCACGGGGATGGTGTTGTTTGGCGATAAGGGGAATAATGGCTAGGGTATTTAGTTCTAATCCGATTCAGGCAAGGAGTCAGTGTGTGCTTGATAGGGTAATGATGGAGCCGGTTGCTACGCTTGAGAGAATCAGTGAAGATATGATTGGGTTCATTAGTATAGGAAGGATTTTAACCAACATTTTCGGGGTATGGGCCCGAAAGCTTAATTAGCTGACTTTACTAGAAAATAGTATAATGAAGTACATAAGATTTTGAGTCTTTTGGTGCAGGTTCGTGTCCTGTTTTTCTAGTGCTTCGAGAAGAAGGAAATAAGGGGATTTTAACCCCTGTGTTTTACTCTATCAAAGTAATCCTTGGGGATTCGGGCATATTTCCTGGTTTATTGTGGGGGGAGTCCTGATAATATTGTTGGGAAAGAGGCATGCCACATTAATAGAGCGAGGGTTAGGGGTAAGAAATTTTTTCATAAGAGGTGTATAAGTTGGTCGTAACGAAAACGAGGGTATGAGGCGCGAGTTCATAAGAATATGATTGTCAGGATAGTTGTTTTTAATATTAGGTTTATTGTGAACACGTCTGGGGGTAGGGAGGTTCCTGGGTTTAGGAAAAGGATGCAGGTTAGGGTATTTATTAGTATGATGTTTGCATATTCAGCTAGGAAAAATAGGGCGAATGGGCCAGCGGCATACTCTACATTAAAGCCAGAGACAAGCTCTGATTCTCCTTCTGTTAAATCAAAGGGGGCCCGGTTTGTTTCTGCTAGTGTTGAGATAAACCATATTATGGCAAGAGGTCATGATGAAATTAGTAGTCATTGGTGTTCTTGTGTAATTGAGAGTATTTGTAGAGTGAAGCCCCCTGTAAGGATAATAATGGTTAGTAAAATAATTCCCAGGGTGACCTCGTATGAGATTGTTTGTGCTACCGCACGTAGGGCGCCAATTAATGGGTATTTTGAGTTGGATGCCCACCCTGATCATAGAATAGAATATACTGCTATGCTTGAGAGGGCTAGTATGAAGAGAAGGCCTAGGTTTATGTCTGCTAAGGTGGCCGGTATTGGGAGGGGGGTTCAAATTATAAGGGCTAGAAATAGGGCTAAGGTCGGGGTTATGATGAAGAGGGCAGGAGAGGAAGAGGAGGGGCGTAAGGGTTCTTTAATAAACAGTTTAATGCCGTCTGCAAATGGTTGTAATAGCCCATAAGGGCCAATGATGTTAGGGCCTTTTCGTAGTTGTATATAACCGAGCACTTTTCGTTCCAGTAGTGTAAGGAAGGCAACAGCTAGTAAGATGGGAATAATATATAATAGGGGATTAATGATATATAAGAGTAATGCATTCATGTATTAGGGAGATGATTTGAACATCTAGTAGAAAGATCTTAGGTCTTTTGCATTCACCTGGCTCTGCCACCCTAATAATTACCCCTTGTCTGGGGGTGTTCTAGGTGCTTTGTTTAGCTTGAGTTTTGTTCAGCTAGTTTTAAGGACGTGTTTATAATATTGGTCCTCTCTTCTTTGTCCTTTCGTACTGAAGAAGTAAGCGTCATAGATAGAAACCGACCTGGATTGCTCCGGTCTGAACTCAGATCACGTAGGACTGTTAATCGTTGAACAAACGAACCTTTAATAGCGGCTACACCATTTGGGTGTCCTGATCCAACATCGAGGTCGTAAACCTTCTTGTCGATAGGGACTCTTGAAGAAGATAGCGCTGTTATCCCTGGGGTAACTTGGTTCGTTGGTCAGTATGACTGGGTCGGCTTTGTACTTTGGCTTGTTAGCCTTGGTGAGAAGTGGTGGTTCTGTGCTCGGAAGTTTTGTTTTGTTCCGAAGTCGCCCCAACTTAAAACTATGGGCTAGGGGCATTAGTGGTGCTTATTAGCGGTCGTTTTAAGCTCCACAGGGTCTTCTCGTCTTATGTGTTTATCCCAGCTTTTGTACTGGGAGATCAGTTTCACTGATTAGCTATAAGAGACAGGTTTGTCCTCATTTAGCCGTTCATACTAGTCTTTATTTAGAAGACAAGTGATTACGCTACCTTTGCACGGTTAGGATACCGCGGCCGTTTAAAAGTTTCACTGGGCAGGCAGGACCTTTAATACTTGTTTAGCTAAAGGCTATGTTTTTGGTAAACAGTTGGGACAAGGTTTTGCTGAATTCCTTTTACAGCTTTTAATCTATCTTTTTAGCACACCGGTGTCGGGTTGACAGTTTTTGTAACAGTTTTGGCTGTTTAATTGTTGTTCCTGTTTTGGTCTGTTAATGTCCAGTAGGTTTTCTATTTCTGGGTCAAGGGGGTGCTTAAGAGAAGGGCTTCTTGTTACTAGTTCTAGCATTAGTTTGTCTATAATAATAGTGTGGCTCGGTAGGTTTTTAGGAGGTGGCAGACACAGGGGGGATTTATTGTCTTTGTGCTGTGACGCTGTGTTTACTGGTGGCTGCTTTAGGGCCTACTGGGCGTAGGTTATGTTGCTTTCTCTCTAAGTCAGGTTGTATCCTATTTCAATGGGGCTGTACCCCCATTGAATACCTTTTAGGTTAAAATGCGTGCTATTGTTTGCTGGAAGTAACCTAAAGTTGAACTAAAATTCATTTATTGAGCAACCAGCTATCACCAAGTTCGTTTGGCTTTTCACCGCTACTACTAGATCTTCCCACTCTTTTGCCACAGAGATGGGTGCACTCTTACAGTTGTCTTGTAGTAGCTCACTTGGTTTCGGGGGTACAGGCTGAAGTTCTCTTTGTCTGTTTTATTCTGGCTGGACCATGATGCAAGAGGTACAAGGGTTTATCTTTGCTTTGTTTTGCTTGTGTGTTTCATTATTCTTTCAGGGTTCCCTTGCGGTACTTTTTCTGTTGCGCCGTTTTGGTTAGGTTCTATCACATATACTAGTTTTGTCGAATGATTTATTTTGTTAATGAGAGGATTTGTTTATGTGATTGGGCTAGTTGTTTGGCTCAAAAAGGTTAGGATCTCACTAACATTTTTCAATTGTAAGTTGAATGCTTTGTTTTAAGCTACTGGTTGTTGTTCCAAGCACGCCTTCCGGTGCGCTTACCTTGTTACGACTTGCCTCATCTATATTGTTAGTATTTTTATATGTTAAGTTTATTTTTGGACGATGAGAGTGACGGGCGGTGTGTGCGCGCTCCAGAGCAAATTTAAGATAAAGACTCTTATTTAGCTTACTTCTAAATCCTCCTTTGGGTGTGTGTTTCATTACACCTTTCGTATTTTTCTGTGGCAGAAAATGTAGCCCATCTCTTCCATTCTATCTGCTACACCTTGACCTGACGTGTTAGTTGTAAACTTTTTTGCCTACTTTGTTTCTTTCACAGGGTAAGCTGACGACGGCGGTATATAGGCTGAGTTGCAAAGAATGGTGGGGTAAAGCGTGGGGTATCGATTATAGGACAGGCTCCTCTAGGATGATGTGGAGCACCGCCAAGTCCTTTGAGTTTCGAGCTTTTCGCTTGTAGTTCTCTGGCGAATGGTTTTGTGTGTTTAACCATCTATGTTTAGGGCTAGGCATAGTAGGGTATCTAATCCTAGTTTGTTTCCTAGCTTTAGTGAGGTTGAATAGTCTTTTATTTGAAGGCATTTTATTGGTGGAGTTCTTGTGCCAATATATTTTACAGTCTTGGCTTGGTTTTCCTTCAATTTTTTTGACATTATTCTGGTCACGCTTTACGCCGAGGGTCATTGTTTTTGGCCTTTCGTATAACCGCGGTGGCTGGCACGAAATTTACCGGCCAAACTTAATCATAGCTAAGTCAAGCTTTCGCTTATTTCTTAATGTTATTCACTGCTGAGTACCCGTGTGGGTGTGGCGTAGCAAGGTGTTGTGGGCTTCGGTTTGTTAGAGATCCTGATACCTGCTCCACTTGGCTATTCGGGGTTGTGTGGGCATTCTCACTGGGGTGTGGAGGCTTGCATGTGTAATTTTGATTAAAAACAATGGCAAGTTTAGGACCAAAACTTTGTGTTTTTGGGGAAATTTGACTCACCCATCTCAGCATCTTCAGTGCTTCGCTTTAAAAATTTTAAGCTACAATAACATAAAATTTTTGTATAAAAGATAAAAAAAATGTATATATAATCATGTTGTAAATATGCATTACGGCACTGATATTAGTATCCACGACTGCATTTACAATCTGTAGAATGCATGAACTGGTCGTGGACAACCGGTAGTTTTAGTTTGGTCAGATCCTGTTTTAGGGGTTTGGCAGGAGTAAATCTGACTAAGTGAGAAATTACCGGTAAGGGGGGTAGGGGGGTTTGCCATAAAAATTAAGTTGTATTTATTTACGTGTATCAAGCTGAACGTCCGCACCTACACCTACACCGACACCTGCGTTGTGGGTGCGCCTGCACCTGTGTACATGTCTGCGTCTGTGAACGCGCCCGCGCACATGCCTGCACTCGCAAACGCACGTGCGCTGCAGGCGCGCCCGCGTGCTCACGTCCACGTCTGCGCACGTTTGCGCTTGCAAACATACGTGCGCTGCAGGCGCGCCCGCGTGCCCACGTCCACGTCTGCGCACACATTTGCACTTGTATTTTCACCTGCGTCGCATGTGTTCACAGGTGCTTTTTCGTACGTTTTAACACGTTTGTTACTAATTTTATGTCATTCAAGCATTAAACGAAATCGCGTGCTCTATACGTGGGAACGTTTATCACGTGCACCGTAGGTCCAGATCGGACGGCAAATTGTAGGCGACCACTTTAGCAAGCGGCTCTGAGATCCACTCCCCCAAAAAAAATAAAAAAGGCCAGATGCATTGGGGGTCGGGATGCTATGATTTCTCGGCAAAGTGTACATTATGCACCAACCAGAAGCATCGTTAAAAGTGAGAAAGTGTTGGGAATCCTTTGACCGCCCCTGAGGTAGGAACCAGAGGCCTTGGAAAAAGTGAGAAATAGCCAACGTACTCCGTGTGTCCCACGGGGCTAGTAACGGGAGTACACGTCATTAAGGGATTGCTGGTTTCTCGGAGATGGCAGAATATAATAGATAACTGTCGAGCAAGAGAGCAGCAGGGGAGAAGGGTGATGGCATCTAATGGGCATGGTTGGGAGAGGGTAGTGTCCTCATGATATGCGTGAGGCGAAGAGGGCAAATGTCCAATTATACATAATATGTGCTAGATCATTCTAATCTAATCTTCTATGATCTGCATGTGTGAAAGAGGAAAATATTCGAGATGTGTTGTAAGTATGAAATCATTAATAATCTGTCTGTTGTGATATGCGTGTGGACAAGAGGTAAATGTCCGATTATACATAGTATGTCTTAGAACCTTAATTTGAAGTCTTTTGTGATATGCATGAGGTTGAAAATTAATTGTTCGATTATTCTTAGTTTGTGATTGATCATTGACTGATTAACCGGATATGATATGCATGAGGACAAGAGGTGAATGTCCGATTATACATAGTATGTGTAAGATCACCAGCAAAGCAATAAAAAGCCGCCAGGGGCGGCCAGATACGGGTGAATTGAGGTAGAGGACAAAAAAGCCGCCAGGGGCGGCCAGATACGGGTGAATTGAGGTAGAGGACAAAAAAGCCGCCAGGGGCGGCCAGATACGGGTGAATTGAGGTAGAGGACAAAAAAGCCGCCAGGGGCGGCCAGATACGGGTGAATTGAGGTAGAGGACAAAAAAGCCGCCAGGGGCGGCCAGATACGGGTGAATTGAGGTAGAGGACAAAAAAGCCGCCAGGGGCGGCCAGATACGGGTGAATTGAGGTAGAGGGCAAAAAAGCCGCCAGGGGGTAGTTTAAAGTTAGAATGCTAGTTTTGGGGACTAGCGGTGGGGGTTTGAGTCCCCTCTCTCTGATGCCTTAGGGGGTCTTAGTTCCCATCTTTGGCTTACAAGACCAATGCTTTGTCTATTAAGCTACTAAGGCTTAGAGTGGGGCTATCATTTGAGTATTTTATCTTCTAGTTTGGCTGTAATTGGTATGAGGAGGAGGAAAATAGCAAAGTAGAGTATTGAGGCAATTTGTCCGATGATGATGAAGGGGTCCTCTACGGGCTGTCCTCCGATTCACGTGAGGATAATGATATTTGATATAAGGAGTCAAAAGACCCCTTGGGATAGGGGCCGGAAGGTGTTTCCTCGTTGCTTTGATGTATGGAGTATGGGTACGAAGATTAGGATTAGGATTGAAAATAATAAGGCAAGAACGCCTCCTAATTTATTTGGGATTGAGCGTAGGATAGCGTAGGCAAAGAGGAAGTATCACTCGGGTTTAATGTGTGGTGGCGTGACTAAGGGGTTTGCAGGGGTAAAGTTTTCTGGGTCTCCTAGTAAGTTTGGGGAGAAGAGGGCTAGTAGGAGGAGAACGAAGATTAATAATGTTAGGCCTAAAAGGTCTTTATAGGTGTAATAAGGGTGAAATGGGATTTTGTCTGTGTTGGAGTTTAGGCCTGTGGGGTTATTTGATCCTGTTTCGTGGAGGAAAAGGAGGTGAAGTATAGAGGTTCCCATGATAATAAATGGCAGAATAAAATGGAATGAAAAGAATCGGGTGAGTGTTGCGTTGTCTACTGAGAACCCTCCCCAGATTCATTCTACCAAGGTTGTTCCGATATAGGGAATTGCTGAAAGAAGGTTAGTAATGACGGTGGCCCCTCAAAAAGATATCTGGCCCCATGGAAGTACGTAGCCCACAAAGGCTGTTGCCATTACAAGGAGAAGAAGAACGACCCCAATGTTTCAGGTTTCTTTGTATATGTAAGAGCCGTAGTATAAGCCCCGTCCGATATGGAGGTAAATGCAAATAAAGAATATGGAGGCCCCATTGGCGTGCAGGTTTCGGATTAGCCACCCGTATTGTACGTCTCGACAAATGTGTGCGATTGATGAAAATGCTGAAGAGATGTCTGCTGTGTAGTGTATAGCAAGGAATAGGCCAGTTAGGACTTGTGCGATTAGACAAAATCCAAGTAGTGAGCCAAAATTTCATCATGCTGAGATATTTGATGGGGTGGGGAGGTCAATGAATGTGTTGTTTACAATCTTTAGGATTGGGTGAGTTTTTCGTAGGTTGTGGGTCATTAGTTTTTGTAGTTGAATACAACAGTGGTTTTTCGTGCCGCAGGTCTTGGTTAAAGTCCAGGCAAAAATTATGGTTTATTTTATTTTTTTATTATCTTTTTGTTTATTGGGGGGGTTGGTGGCTGTTGCCTCAAACCCATCCCCGCTTTATGGTGCGGTTGGGTTGGTGGTTGCTGCTGCCGTTGGGTGTGGTGTGTTGGTTTGATTGGGTAGTTCTTTTGTTTCTTTGGTCTTATTTTTGATTTATTTAGGGGGAATGTTGGTGGTATTTGCTTATTCTGTAGCGTTGGCGGCTGAGCCCTACCCTGAGACATGGGGGAGCTGGTCTGTTGGGTTGTATGTTGGGGGGTATTTTGTTTTGGTGACGGTGTTGTTTGTGGTATTTGGTGGGGGGTGGGTGGTGGAGGGGTTTGGAGTTGTTGGGGTTGATTGTGTAGGGTTACATTTTGTTCGTGCGGACTTTAGTGGGGTGTCTTTGTTATATTCATGGGGGGGTGGCTGTTTATTAATTTCCGGGTGAGGCTTATTGCTGGCTTTATTTGTTGCGTTAGAGCTGTCACGTGGGTTGGCGCGGGGGGCTTTGCGGGTAATTAGATTAAAATAAAAATGAGCACCGAGGTCATAAATAGGACAAATATGATTAAGTAGGCTTTAATAAGACCTTTGTTGGCAGTAGAAATGCTGTTGACCATGGGGGTGTTGGTTATTGTTAGTATTTTTGGACCAATTTTTTCATACCATAGTTGGTCGTTTAGGTGTGAGGCAAGGTTTTGTCCTTGTATGAGTGAAATGTTTGGGTGGGTTCGGTGAATGATTATGTTGAAGAATCCTAGTTGGTTTGAGAAGTTGTTTAACTTATTATGTTTTGGAGTCAAGAGTGTTGTTGTTTGGGTGGCTAGTTCTAAAGCATATAAAAGGCCTAAGATTGTTACGAGTAATGCGGACAGTTTTATGTTTGTTGATATGGTTAATGCTGTTGTTTTGATTGGAAGAACAGAGGAGATAAGGAGTAAGCCAGTTAAAATGCTTCCTGTTGCGAGGCGAACAAGGGGGTTGGTTAGGGTTTTATTGTTTTCGGAAATGATGACAAGAGTGTTCCCTCGGGAGGTGTTTATTTGTACGTAGAAGATTAGTCGTAGGCTGTAGGCGGCCGTTAGGGCCGTTGCTGTGAGAGTTAGTATTAGGGCTCAGGCGTTAAGGTAGGAGGTATTTATTGTTTCGATGATGGTGTCTTTTGAGAAAAAGCCGGATAGAAAGGGGGTTCCTATTAGGGCAAGGCTGCCGATGGTTAGGCAGGAGGTGGTAACGGGTATTGCTTTGTTAATGCCTCCTATCTTTCGGATGTCCTGTTCGTCTGATAAATTATGAATGATCGACCCAGAACAGAGGAATAACATGGCTTTAAAGAATGCGTGGGTTGAAATATGAAAGAAGGCTAGTTGTGGTTGGTTTAATCCTACGGTGACCATTATCAACCCAAGCTGGCTTGAGGTTGAGAAGGCGATGATTTTTTTAATATCGTTTTGTGTGAGGGCACAAATTGCTGTGAATAAGGTTGTTATTGCACCTAGACAAAGGCAGGTGGATAGGGCTGTTGTGTTTGTTTCTAATAGGGGGTGGAGGCGAATTAGTAGGAATACACCTGCCACAACCATTGTGCTGGAGTGGAGTAAGGCAGAGACGGGAGTAGGACCTTCTATGGCTGCTGGTAATCATGGGTGAAGGCCAAATTGGGCAGACTTTCCTGCGGCAGCTAAGATTAAACCCAAGAGGGGGACAAGGGTGACTGAGTTTGGGTTAGTAAATAGTTGATGAAATTCTCAGGTGGTTGTGTTTATAGCAAGTCAGGCTATTGTTAGGATAAGGCCAATATCCCCAACTCGGTTATAAATGACTGCCTGTAGGGCGGATGAGTTTGCGTCGGAACGTGAGAATCATCACCCGATTAATAGAAAGGATATAATTCCAACCCCCTCCCACCCAATAAAAAGCTGGAAGATATTATTTGCGGTAACAAGAATTAATATAGCTAGTAAGAATAGGAGAAGATACTTAAAAAATCGGTTGATAAAGGGGTCTGAGGTCATATATCATGCGGCAAACTCCAAGATGGATCATGTGACAAAGAGTGCGATGGGTAAAAATGTAATTGCGTAGGTGTCTAGCATGAAGCTAATGTTGATGCTAAAATTAGAGATGTTGATTCAGTGGATGTTTGTAGTTGTGAATTCTAGTCCATAGTTAATGAAGATAAACAGGGGGATTATGCTGGTAAAAAATGCTGTTTGCACAGCTACCTTTACATGGGAGAGGTGTCATTGGTTTTGTAGAGGGTATAGGGTTATTGTGATGGGAATTATTAGGAATAGAAAGGTAGCGGCTATGGTGGTGTGGGGGATGTTGTGCATGTACTTTTACTTGGAATTGCACCAAGAATTTTGGCTCCTAAGACCAATGGATTAAACTCTGATCCTTTAAAAGTGAGGAGTCTGGGGGGTTAATCCCAGGACGCAGAGTTAGCAGTTCTTTGTATACAATACCCCTCGGTCATTAAGAAGGTTTGAACTTCTATTTTTAGATCCACATTCTAATGTTTTTGTTAAACTATGACAACAAGGAAGGGGGCCTATGATTAGTTCGGGTTTTATTATAAGTATAAGTATCGGGAGGATGTGTAGGACCAGTAGCAGGTGTTCTCGGGTGTATGTCGGGTTTGTTTGGATAGCGTGTTGTGGGAGCTTTCCTCGTTGGGTTGTTAAAAATATATGAAGTGAGTAGGTGGCTGTTAAGAGAGTGCCTACTCCTGTTATGAGGATTGTTAGGGGGGACCAGTTGAATAATGATGTTATGATTAGAAGTTCGCCTGTGAGATTAATTGTGGGGGGGAGGGCCATATTTATTAAGTTAGCTATAAGCCACCAGGATATTGTTAGAGGAAGAATAAGTTGCAGGCCGCGGGCTAGAAGGAGTGTTCGGCTATGGGTGCGTTCATAGTTTGTGTTTGCTAGACAAAATAGTATTGATGAGGTAAGGCCGTGGGCAATTATCAGTAAAATTGCTCCTGTTAGGCTTCATGGGGTTTGAATCAAAGCGGCTGCAATTACGAGGCCTATGTGGCTTACTGATGAGTAAGCGATTAAAGATTTTAAGTCAGTTTGTCGTAGGCAGATTGAGCTGGTTATGATGATGCCTCAAATGGCTAGAATAATAAAGGGGTAGTATAGTTTTGTTGAGAGTGGGTTTAGTAGGGGGGTGATTCGAATGATACCGTAGCCTCCGAGTTTCAGTAAAATTGCAGCCAGAACCATTGAGCCAGCGATAGGGGCTTCCACATGGGCTTTTGGGAGTCAGAGGTGGAGGCCATATAAAGGCATTTTCACTAGGAAGGCGATTAAGCAGGCAAGTCATAGTATGTTATTTGTTCATGAGTGGGGGGTTTCTGGTTGAATTAGGTTTATTATTACTATTGAAATGTTGGAGTATTTAGTGTTTAAAAATAGAATAGCAACTAATAGGGGGAGAGATCCAGCAAGTGTGTAAAATAGAAAGTATGTCCCTGCGGAAAGTCGCTCGGCTTGGTTTCCCCATCGTGTAATAACAATGAGGGTGGGAATTAATGTTGTTTCGAATATAATGTAAAATAGGGTGAATTCGGTTGCGGAGAATGTTAATAATAGGGCAACTTGTAGGGTTGTAATGACTACTAAAAAGTTTCGTTTTCGAGCAAGAGGTTCGTGTTGGAGGTGGTTTTGGCTAGCTAGGGCTATTAGTGGGAGAAGTCAGCAGGAAAGGATTATTAATGGGGCGGAAATTGAGTCAATGTTTAGGTAGGAAGAGGAGAATATTATGCTAGGGTTTAGAGGATACTTAAATCAGACTAGACTTATTAGTGCAAGTAGTATTGAGTAGGAGGTGTATATTGTGAAAAGGATGTTTTGTTTTGATAGAAGGGCTGTTGGAATTAATATAAGGGTAGGTAAAAGAATTTTTAGCATTGTAAGAGGTTTAGGTTTTTAAGATGGTCCGAGCCATGTGTTCGAGAGGTTGCCACTAATAAGGCGAGGCCAGTTCCTGCTTCACAGGCAGAAAAAGCAAGGAGGAGAATGGGAGAAATGTTTGTGGAGGGGAGTTGTAGTGTAGATGAGAATGCTGTAAGTGCTATAAAGAGGGCTAATATTATGGCTTCGATACAGAGTAGTGCGGAAACTAAGTGTGTTCGGTGTAGGGCCAACCCTAAAATTCCGAGTACGAAGGCAGAGGAAAAGGTAAAATATGTTGTCATATGGCAGTCCAGGGTTAAAACCTGGGGCTACTAAGTCGAAATTAGTTGTTTTATTTATACTAACTGCCTACTCTGCCCACTCTAGCCCCCCTGCTAATCATTCGTAAATTAAGCCTAGTGTTAGAAGAATAATGATTGCGGATATTCAGATTAAAGTGGTTGTTGGTTGTATAAGGTTTATGGCTCATGGGATCGGAAGGAGTAGCGCAATTTCTAGGTCGAATAGAAGAAATAGGATTGCAACTAGGAAGAATCGAAGCGAGAATGGTAGACGGGCGGTTCCTAATGGGTCGAAGCCGCATTCATATGGGGAGAGTTTTTCTGTGTCTGGTGATATTTGTGGTAATCAAAAGCTAATAGTAATTAAGATAACTATAAGGGTTGTTGTAATTAAGAATATGGTTGTTATATTCATTACTCTTTCTTAAGGTTTTATTAAGGCTTAGTGATTGGAAATCACTTGTACTGGTTGATACTAAAAGAGCAAGAGCCTCATCAGTAAATTGAGATGTAAAGGAACAGTCATACAACGTCTACGAAATGTCAGTATCATGCGGCGGCTTCAAATCCGAAGTGGTGGTTTGTTGTGAAGTGATATATGATCTGTCGTAGTAAGCAAACAATTAAAAAAGTTGATCCAATAATTACGTGGAGGCCATGGAAGCCTGTTGCCACAAAGAATGTTGACCCGTAAACGCTATCTGAAATAGCGAAAGGGGCTTCATAGTATTCTATGGCTTGGAGGGCGGTGAAGTAAAGGCCCAAGGCAATGGTTAGTGTAAGGGCTTGAATTGCTTCTTTTCGATTATTTTCTATAATAGAATGGTGGGCTCATGTTACGGTAACACCAGAGGCTAGGAGTACAGCTGTGTTTAGAAGGGGTACTTCAAATGGGTTTAATGGGTGAATTCCGCTAGGGGGTCAACAGCCCCCAAGCTCCGGGGTTGGGGCCAGGCTTGAGTGGTAGAAAGCTCAGAAAAAGCCGATAAAAAAGAAGACCTCTGATGTAATAAAAAGGATTATCCCGTATCGGAGGCCTTTTTGTACAGGGACCGTGTGGTGGCCTTGAAAGGTTCCCTCACGGGTGATATCTCGCCACCATTGTAGTATTGTTAGAAGGAGGATAATTAGGCCGATATTCATTAATAGTATATTGTTGAAGTGAAATCAGACGGCGAGTCCGGATGTTATAAGTAAGGCAGCGATTGCGCCTGTTAGGGGCCAGGGGCTTTGGTCTACTATATGATAGGCATGTGCTTGGTGGATCATTAAGTATTTTCTTGTAGGTATAGGCTTAATAGTAAAGTGAAGACGTAGGCTTGAATAATTGCTACTGCGACCTCTAGAATAGTTAAAAGTAAGAGGACAATAAAGGTTAGTGTTGCGGTTGCAGTTATTATGGGTAGTATTACAAATACGGCGGTAGAAATAAGTTGGATTAGCAGGTGACCTGCTGTTAAGTTGGCTGTTAGTCGAACGCCTAGTGCAAGAGGGCGAATGAGTAGGCTAATTGTTTCGATAATAATGAGAACAGGTACGAGAGGGGTTGGGGTGCCTTCTGGTAGAAGGTGGCCTAATGAAAGGGTTGGTTGATTGCGTAAGCCAATTAATACAGTTGCTAGTCATAAGGGTACTGCTAAACCCATATTTATTGATAGCTGGGTAGTTGGGGTGAATGTATAAGGGAAAAGTCCTAGCAAATTGAATAGGAGAAGGAATAATATAAGTGAGGTTAAGAGTGCGGCTCATTTGTGGCCTGGTTTGTTTAGGGGTAATATAAGTTGTTTTACAAATATAAAGATTGCTCATGTTTGTACCGTTTCTAGCCGATTTAAGATAAGTCGGCTTGTTTTTGTAAAAATTAGGGTTGGTGGCAGGATTATTGCTAGGGTGATAAGGGGGATTCCAAGGAGTTGTGGGCTTAAAAATTGGTCGAAGAAGCTTAAATTCATGGTCAGTTTCAAGGTGAGGCTTTAGGTGTGGGGGTGTTTTGGATTGGGAGATTTTGAGAGGTTATTATTAAAGTTTTGGTTTGGAGAATTGTTAATAAGATTGTTCATGAAAGTAGGAGGATTATTAATCAGGGGGCAGGGTTTAATTGAGGCATATCACTAAGGGGGCAGGTGTTGTCTCCTTCTTTAGCTTAAAAGGCTAACGCTGATAAAAGCTTCTTAGTGATGCAGTGAGTATTGTTGTGGTTCAGTCTTCAAAGTGTTTTAGTGGAATTGCTTCTACTACAATGGGCATGAAGCTGTGGTTAGATCCGCAGATTTCTGAGCATTGTCCATAGAACAAGCCTGGGTGAGAAGTGATAAAGGTTGTTTGATTTAGTCGTCCGGGAATGGCATCTGTTTTAATGCCGAGGGCGGGTACGGCCCATGAGTGCAGGACATCTTCTGCGGAGATTAGTATGCGAATTGGGGATTCTATTGGAACTACTATTCGGTGATCTACTTCTAATAGACGGAGGTGTCCTTGAGGGAGGTCTTGTGAGGGAATTATGTAAGAGTCAAATGCGAGATCTTGATAGTCTGTGTACTCATAGCTCCAATATCATTGGTGGCCGAGAGCTTTAACAGTTAGGTGTGGGTTGTTGATTTCATCTATGAGGTAGAGAATGCGAAGGGAAGGGAGGGCAATTAAGATTAAAATGATTGCAGGAAGAATTGTTCAGATTATTTCTACTTCTTGGGCGTCTATGGTATTTGTGTGTGTTAGCTTTGTTGTTATTATTAAAGAAATAATGTATAATACTAAAGCACTAATTAAGAAGACAATTATAATGGCGTGGTCATGAAAATGTAAGAGCTCTTCTATAATGGGAGATGCTGCGTCTTGAAATCCGAGTTGAGCGGGGTGTGCCATCATGAGGCCCATAGGGGCTAACCTATAACTTAGCTCTGACAGGGCTACATAATAAATTTACTAGGGTCTCATGAGAAAGAAGCATCTTGGCTATGTGATTGGCTTGAAACCAGTAGAAGGCGGTTCGATTCCTCCCTTTCTTGAGTTTGTTTGTACATATGTTGGTTCTTCGTAAGTGTGATAAGGGGGTGGGCAGCCGTGAAGTCATTCTAGGTTTGTGTTTGTTAGTTCTAGGGCGAAAACTTCTCGTTTAGCTGCGAATGCTTCTCAAATGATAAACATTATTATGATTACGGCTACTAGAGAAATTAGTGAGCCAATTGATGATAAAGTATTTCAGATGGTATATGCGTCAGGATAGTCGGAGTAACGGCGGGGCATTCCTGATAGCCCAAGGAAGTGTTGAGGGAAGAAGGTCAGATTAACCCCGGCAAATATGACACCAAATTGGACTTTTGTTCAAGTTTGATGAAGTGTATAGCCTGAAAATAGGGGAAATCAATGTACAAAGCCTCCTATGATTGCAAATACGGCACCTATGGATAATACATAGTGGAAATGAGCTACGACGTAATATGTGTCATGAAGAACAATGTCTAAGGATGAGTTGGCAAGTACAATGCCTGTTAGGCCTCCCACAGTAAATAGGAAAATGAAGCCCAGGGCCCAGAGTATGGCAGCATCTCATTTGATTATGCCCCCATGTAAAGTTGCGAGCCAGCTAAATACCTTTACACCTGTTGGAATTGCGATGATTATTGTGGCGGAAGTGAAATATGCTCGGGTATCGACATCCATTCCAACGGTAAATATGTGGTGGGCTCATACGATAAAGCCTAAGAAGCCGATAGATATTATGGCTCATACTATACCCATGTAGCCGAAAGGTTCTTTTTTTCCAGCATAATAGGTTACAATGTGTGAGATTATTCCAAAGCCAGGAAGAATCAAAATGTAGACTTCTGGGTGACCAAAGAACCAAAACAGATGTTGGTATAAAATTGGGTCCCCCCCACCTGCAGGATCGAAGAAAGATGTGTTTAAATTTCGGTCTGTTAGTAGTATTGTGATACCGGCGGCAAGGACGGGTAGTGATAGTAAAAGTAGAACTGCCGTGATTATTACTGATCATACGAATAGAGGGGTTTGGTATTGGGTTATGGAGGGTGGTTTTATGTTGATGCAGGTAGTAATAAAGTTAATGGCCCCAAGAATTGAGGAGACTCCCGCGAGGTGGAGGGAGAAGATGGTTAGATCTACAGAGGCCCCGGCATGGGCTAAGTTCCCGGCTAAGGGAGGGTAGACGGTTCACCCGGTGCCGGCCCCGGCTTCCACCCCCGAGGATGCAAGTAGCAGTAATAGAGAAGGAGGGAGAAGTCAAAAACTCATGTTGTTTATTCGTGGGAAGGCCATATCTGGCGCCCCAATTATTAGGGGGACTAGTCAATTTCCGAACCCGCCGATTATTACAGGCATTACTATAAAGAAAATTATGACAAAAGCATGGGCTGTTACAATGACGTTATAGATCTGATCATCGCCTAGCAGGGCGCCAGGTTGACTTAGTTCAGCCCGAATTAACAGGCTAAGTGCTGTACCAACTATTCCTGCTCAAGCTCCGAAGATTAAGTATAAGGTGCCGATATCTTTGTGGTTGGTTGAGAAGAATCAACGATTAATGGTCACAGGTAAGATGGCCGATAGTAGGTGGCAGGTTGTAGCCCTGTATAGGTGGGTGCCAGTCCCACTCTTATCACAATAGCTTCGTGGTGATTCACGCTAGAGTGCAAATCTAGAGAAGCACACCAAAGGTGTGCCGGAGCTTCTTTTTTTAGAAGAAGCTCAGATTGAAGCCCGCTGGATGGGGCGTTTAGCTGTTAACTAGAAATTTACGGGATCGAGGCCCGTCTGTCTGGGAGGTTTTAGCTTAATTAAAGTGCCTGAGTTGCAATCAGGAGATGTAAGTTAAAGTTTTACATGCCTTCAGGGGCTAGGAGGGTTGAACTCTTATTTAGGGCTTTGAAGGCCCTTGGTTTTGTTAACCTAAGCCTCTTAAAGTATCATTGGGGTTAGGGGTAAGAGGAGTAAGGATGGTAGTAAGAGGGTTGAGATTGTGGTTGTACTTAGTTTAGGTTGGAATCGTCATTTGTGTGTTGTTTGTGTGGTGGTTGGGAACACTGTGAGGGTTGTGATGTAAGATAGTCGTAAGTAAAAGAATAGGCTTAATAGAGCGGAGAGGGCAAGTAGGGCTGCGGTCATTGATAGGTTGTGGGTTGTTAATTCTTGTAAAATTAACCATTTTGGGATAAAGCCTGTTAGCGGGGGGAGCCCTCCTAGAGATATTAGTAGTAAAAATATAAGTGCTATGGTTGAGGGGGAAATTGTTCAAGAGGTGGTTAAATCTTTAATGTTTTTTGCTGTGATGAAGATAAGGATTATAAAGGCAGTAGTTGTTATTATGAGGTATAAAAATAGGTTGAGGAGTATTAAGTTTGAGCTTAGTGTGAGAATTGTAGCTATTCAACCTAGGTGGGCAATTGATGAGAATGCTATGATTTTTCGTGTCTGTGTTTGGTTTATGCCTCCCCACCCTCCGGTCAAGGTTGACAGTAGCC
>NW_027101563.1:0-17654 GCF_035046505.1 Tiliqua scincoides
ACAACGCAACACTCACCCGATTCTTTTCATTCCATTTTATTCTGCCATTTATTATCATGGGAACCTCTATACTTCACCTCCTTTTCCTCCACGAAACAGGATCAAATAACCCCACAGGCCTAAACTCCAACACAGACAAAATCCCATTTCACCCTTATTACACCTATAAAGACCTTTTAGGCCTAACATTATTAATCTTCGTTCTCCTCCTACTAGCCCTCTTCTCCCCAAACTTACTAGGAGACCCAGAAAACTTTACCCCTGCAAACCCCTTAGTCACGCCACCACACATTAAACCCGAGTGATACTTCCTCTTTGCCTACGCTATCCTACGCTCAATCCCAAATAAATTAGGAGGCGTTCTTGCCTTATTATTTTCAATCCTAATCCTAATCTTCGTACCCATACTCCATACATCAAAGCAACGAGGAAACACCTTCCGGCCCCTATCCCAAGGGGTCTTTTGACTCCTTATATCAAATATCATTATCCTCACGTGAATCGGAGGACAGCCCGTAGAGGACCCCTTCATCATCATCGGACAAATTGCCTCAATACTCTACTTTGCTATTTTCCTCCTCCTCATACCAATTACAGCCAAACTAGAAGATAAAATACTCAAATGATAGCCCCACTCTAAGCCTTAGTAGCTTAATAGACAAAGCATTGGTCTTGTAAGCCAAAGATGGGAACTAAGACCCCCTAAGGCATCAGAGAGAGGGGACTCAAACCCCCACCGCTAGTCCCCAAAACTAGCATTCTAACTTTAAACTACCCCCTGGCGGCTTTTTTGTCCTCTACCTCAATTCACCCGTATCTGGCCGCCCCTGGCGGCTTTTTTGCCCTCTACCTCAATTCACCCGTATCTGGCCGCCCCTGGCGGCTTTTTTGCCCTCTACCTCAATTCACCCGTATCTGGCCGCCCCTGGCGGCTTTTTTGTCCTCTACCTCAATTCACCCGTATCTGGCCGCCCCTGGCGGCTTTTTTGTCCTCTACCTCAATTCACCCGTATCTGGCCGCCCCTGGCGGCTTTTTTGTCCTCTACCTCAATTCACCCGTATCTGGCCGCCCCTGGCGGCTTTTTATTGCTTTTCTGGTGATCTTACACATACTATGTATAATCGGACATTCACCTCTTGTCCTCATGCATATCATATCCGGTTAATCAGTCAATGATCAATCACAAACTAAGAATAATCGAACAATTAATTTTCAACCTCATGCATATCACAAAAGACTTCAAATTAAGGTTCTAAGACATACTATGTATAATCGGACATTTACCTCTTGTCCACACGCATATCACAACAGACAGATTATTAATGATTTCATACTTACAACACATCTCGAATATTTTCCTCTTTCACACATGCAGATCATAGAAGATTAGATTAGAATGATCTAGCACATATTATGTATAATTGGACATTTGCCCTCTTCGCCTCACGCATATCATGAGGACACTACCCTCTCCCAACCATGCCCATTAGATGCCATCACCCTTCTCCCCTGCTGCTCTCTTGCTCGACAGTTATCTATTATATTCTGCCATCTCCGAGAAACCAGCAATCCCTTAATGACGTGTACTCCCGTTACTAGCCCCGTGGGACACACGGAGTACGTTGGCTATTTCTCACTTTTTCCAAGGCCTCTGGTTCCTACCTCAGGGGCGGTCAAAGGATTCCCAACACTTTCTCACTTTTAACGATGCTTCTGGTTGGTGCATAATGTACACTTTGCCGAGAAATCATAGCATCCCGACCCCCAATGCATCTGGCCTTTTTTATTTTTTTTGGGGGAGTGGATCTCAGAGCCGCTTGCTAAAGTGGTCGCCTACAATTTGCCGTCCGATCTGGACCTACGGTGCACGTGATAAACGTTCCCACGTATAGAGCACGCGATTTCGTTTAATGCTTGAATGACATAAAATTAGTAACAAACGTGTTAAAACGTACGAAAAAGCACCTGTGAACACATGCGACGCAGGTGAAAATACAAGTGCAAATGTGTGCGCAGACGTGGACGTGGGCACGCGGGCGCGCCTGCAGCGCACGTATGTTTGCAAGCGCAAACGTGCGCAGACGTGGACGTGAGCACGCGGGCGCGCCTGCAGCGCACGTGCGTTTGCGAGTGCAGGCATGTGCGCGGGCGCGTTCACAGACGCAGACATGTACACAGGTGCAGGCGCACCCACAACGCAGGTGTCGGTGTAGGTGTAGGTGCGGACGTTCAGCTTGATACACGTAAATAAATACAACTTAATTTTTATGGCAAACCCCCCTACCCCCCTTACCGGTAATTTCTCACTTAGTCAGATTTACTCCTGCCAAACCCCTAAAACAGGATCTGACCAAACTAAAACTACCGGTTGTCCACGACCAGTTCATGCATTCTACAGATTGTAAATGCAGTCGTGGATACTAATATCAGTGCCGTAATGCATATTTACAACATGATTATATATACATTTTTTTTATCTTTTATACAAAAATTTTATGTTATTGTAGCTTAAAATTTTTAAAGCGAAGCACTGAAGATGCTGAGATGGGTGAGTCAAATTTCCCCAAAAACACAAAGTTTTGGTCCTAAACTTGCCATTGTTTTTAATCAAAATTACACATGCAAGCCTCCACACCCCAGTGAGAATGCCCACACAACCCCGAATAGCCAAGTGGAGCAGGTATCAGGATCTCTAACAAACCGAAGCCCACAACACCTTGCTACGCCACACCCACACGGGTACTCAGCAGTGAATAACATTAAGAAATAAGCGAAAGCTTGACTTAGCTATGATTAAGTTTGGCCGGTAAATTTCGTGCCAGCCACCGCGGTTATACGAAAGGCCAAAAACAATGACCCTCGGCGTAAAGCGTGACCAGAATAATGTCAAAAAAATTGAAGGAAAACCAAGCCAAGACTGTAAAATATATTGGCACAAGAACTCCACCAATAAAATGCCTTCAAATAAAAGACTATTCAACCTCACTAAAGCTAGGAAACAAACTAGGATTAGATACCCTACTATGCCTAGCCCTAAACATAGATGGTTAAACACACAAAACCATTCGCCAGAGAACTACAAGCGAAAAGCTCGAAACTCAAAGGACTTGGCGGTGCTCCACATCATCCTAGAGGAGCCTGTCCTATAATCGATACCCCACGCTTTACCCCACCATTCTTTGCAACTCAGCCTATATACCGCCGTCGTCAGCTTACCCTGTGAAAGAAACAAAGTAGGCAAAAAAGTTTACAACTAACACGTCAGGTCAAGGTGTAGCAGATAGAATGGAAGAGATGGGCTACATTTTCTGCCACAGAAAAATACGAAAGGTGTAATGAAACACACACCCAAAGGAGGATTTAGAAGTAAGCTAAATAAGAGTCTTTATCTTAAATTTGCTCTGGAGCGCGCACACACCGCCCGTCACTCTCATCGTCCAAAAATAAACATAACATATAAAAATACTAACAATATAGATGAGGCAAGTCGTAACAAGGTAAGCGCACCGGAAGGCGTGCTTGGAACAACAACCAGTAGCTTAAAACAAAGCATTCAACTTACAATTGAAAAATGTTAGTGAGATCCTAACCTTTTTGAGCCAAACAACTAGCCCAATCACATAAACAAATCCTCTCATTAACAAAATAAATCATTCGACAAAACTAGTATATGTGATAGAACCTAACCAAAACGGCGCAACAGAAAAAGTACCGCAAGGGAACCCTGAAAGAATAATGAAACACACAAGCAAAACAAAGCAAAGATAAACCCTTGTACCTCTTGCATCATGGTCCAGCCAGAATAAAACAGACAAAGAGAACTTCAGCCTGTACCCCCGAAACCAAGTGAGCTACTACAAGACAACTGTAAGAGTGCACCCATCTCTGTGGCAAAAGAGTGGGAAGATCTAGTAGTAGCGGTGAAAAGCCAAACGAACTTGGTGATAGCTGGTTGCTCAATAAATGAATTTTAGTTCAACTTTAGGTTACTTCCAGCAAACAATAGCACGCATTTTAACCTAAAAGGTATTCAATGGGGGTACAGCCCCATTGAAATAGGATACAACCTGACTTAGAGAGAAAGCAACATAACCTACGCCCAGTAGGCCCTAAAGCAGCCACCAGTAAACACAGCGTCACAGCACAAAGACAATAAATCCCCCCTGTGTCTGCCACCTCCTAAAAACCTACCGAGCCACACTATTATTATAGACAAACTAATGCTAGAACTAGTAACAAGAAGCCCTTCTCTTAAGCACCCCCTTGACCCAGAAATAGAAAACCTACTGGACATTAACAGACCAAAACAGGAACAACAATTAAACAGCCAAAACTGTTACAAAAACTGTCAACCCGACACCGGTGTGCTAAAAAGATAGATTAAAAGCTGTAAAAGGAATTCAGCAAAACTCTGTCCCAACTGTTTACCAAAAACATAGCCTTTAGCTAAACAAGTATTAAAGGTCCTGCCTGCCCAGTGAAACTTTTAAACGGCCGCGGTATCCTAACCGTGCAAAGGTAGCGTAATCACTTGTCTTCTAAATAAAGACTAGTATGAACGGCTAAATGAGGACAAACCTGTCTCTTATAGCTAATCAGTGAAACTGATCTCCCAGTACAAAAGCTGGGATAAACACATAAGACGAGAAGACCCTGTGGAGCTTAAAACGACCGCTAATAAGCACCACTAATGCCCCTAGCCCATAGTTTTAAGTTGGGGCGACTTCGGAACAAAACAAAACTTCCGAGCACAGAACCACCACTTCTCACCAAGGCTAACAAGCCAAAGTACAAAGCCGACCCAGTCATACTGACCAACGAACCAAGTTACCCCAGGGATAACAGCGCTATCTTCTTCAAGAGTCCCTATCGACAAGAAGGTTTACGACCTCGATGTTGGATCAGGACACCCAAATGGTGTAGCCGCTATTAAAGGTTCGTTTGTTCAACGATTAACAGTCCTACGTGATCTGAGTTCAGACCGGAGCAATCCAGGTCGGTTTCTATCTATGACGCTTACTTCTTCAGTACGAAAGGACAAAGAAGAGAGGACCAATATTATAAACACGTCCTTAAAACTAGCTGAACAAAACTCAAGCTAAACAAAGCACCTAGAACACCCCCAGACAAGGGGTAATTATTAGGGTGGCAGAGCCAGGTGAATGCAAAAGACCTAAGATCTTTCTACTAGATGTTCAAATCATCTCCCTAATACATGAATGCATTACTCTTATATATCATTAATCCCCTATTATATATTATTCCCATCTTACTAGCTGTTGCCTTCCTTACACTACTGGAACGAAAAGTGCTCGGTTATATACAACTACGAAAAGGCCCTAACATCATTGGCCCTTATGGGCTATTACAACCATTTGCAGACGGCATTAAACTGTTTATTAAAGAACCCTTACGCCCCTCCTCTTCCTCTCCTGCCCTCTTCATCATAACCCCGACCTTAGCCCTATTTCTAGCCCTTATAATTTGAACCCCCCTCCCAATACCGGCCACCTTAGCAGACATAAACCTAGGCCTTCTCTTCATACTAGCCCTCTCAAGCATAGCAGTATATTCTATTCTATGATCAGGGTGGGCATCCAACTCAAAATACCCATTAATTGGCGCCCTACGTGCGGTAGCACAAACAATCTCATACGAGGTCACCCTGGGAATTATTTTACTAACCATTATTATCCTTACAGGGGGCTTCACTCTACAAATACTCTCAATTACACAAGAACACCAATGACTACTAATTTCATCATGACCTCTTGCCATAATATGGTTTATCTCAACACTAGCAGAAACAAACCGGGCCCCCTTTGATTTAACAGAAGGAGAATCAGAGCTTGTCTCTGGCTTTAATGTAGAGTATGCCGCTGGCCCATTCGCCCTATTTTTCCTAGCTGAATATGCAAACATCATACTAATAAATACCCTAACCTGCATCCTTTTCCTAAACCCAGGAACCTCCCTACCCCCAGACGTGTTCACAATAAACCTAATATTAAAAACAACTATCCTGACAATCATATTCTTATGAACTCGCGCCTCATACCCTCGTTTTCGTTACGACCAACTTATACACCTCTTATGAAAAAATTTCTTACCCCTAACCCTCGCTCTATTAATGTGGCATGCCTCTTTCCCAACAATATTATCAGGACTCCCCCCACAATAAACCAGGAAATATGCCCGAATCCCCAAGGATTACTTTGATAGAGTAAAACACAGGGGTTAAAATCCCCTTATTTCCTTCTTCTCGAAGCACTAGAAAAACAGGACACGAACCTGCACCAAAAGACTCAAAATCTTATGTACTTCATTATACTATTTTCTAGTAAAGTCAGCTAATTAAGCTTTCGGGCCCATACCCCGAAAATGTTGGTTAAAATCCTTCCTATACTAATGAACCCAATCATATCTTCACTGATTCTCTCAAGCGTAGCAACCGGCTCCATCATTACCCTATCAAGCACACACTGACTCCTTGCCTGAATCGGATTAGAACTAAATACCCTAGCCATTATTCCCCTTATCGCCAAACAACACCATCCCCGTGCAACTGAAGCCGCTACAAAATATTTCCTTACCCAAGCTGCTGCCTCAGCCACACTCCTATTCGCCAGCACAATCAATGCCTGATCCACCAGCACCTGAGACATTTCACAACTCACAAACCAACCTGCCTGCATCATAATAACAATAGCTCTAGCCATAAAACTAGGCCTAGCCCCCCTGCATTTCTGACTACCAGAAGTCCTACAAGGCACAACACTAAAAACAGCACTAATCATTACAACTTGACAAAAACTCGCCCCCCTCGCCCTACTTTATATAGCCGCCCCCGCTATCCACCCAAATACACTTCTAATTATAGGGCTACTGTCAACCTTGACCGGAGGGTGGGGAGGCATAAACCAAACACAGACACGAAAAATCATAGCATTCTCATCAATTGCCCACCTAGGTTGAATAGCTACAATTCTCACACTAAGCTCAAACTTAATACTCCTCAACCTATTTTTATACCTCATAATAACAACTACTGCCTTTATAATCCTTATCTTCATCACAGCAAAAAACATTAAAGATTTAACCACCTCTTGAACAATTTCCCCCTCAACCATAGCACTTATATTTTTACTACTAATATCTCTAGGAGGGCTCCCCCCGCTAACAGGCTTTATCCCAAAATGGTTAATTTTACAAGAATTAACAACCCACAACCTATCAATGACCGCAGCCCTACTTGCCCTCTCCGCTCTATTAAGCCTATTCTTTTACTTACGACTATCTTACATCACAACCCTCACAGTGTTCCCAACCACCACACAAACAACACACAAATGACGATTCCAACCTAAACTAAGTACAACCACAATCTCAACCCTCTTACTACCATCCTTACTCCTCTTACCCCTAACCCCAATGATACTTTAAGAGGCTTAGGTTAACAAAACCAAGGGCCTTCAAAGCCCTAAATAAGAGTTCAACCCTCCTAGCCCCTGAAGGCATGTAAAACTTTAACTTACATCTCCTGATTGCAACTCAGGCACTTTAATTAAGCTAAAACCTCCCAGACAGACGGGCCTCGATCCCGTAAATTTCTAGTTAACAGCTAAACGCCCCATCCAGCGGGCTTCAATCTGAGCTTCTTCTAAAAAAAGAAGCTCCGGCACACCTTTGGTGTGCTTCTCTAGATTTGCACTCTAGCGTGAATCACCACGAAGCTATTGTGATAAGAGTGGGACTGGCACCCACCTATACAGGGCTACAACCTGCCACCTACTATCGGCCATCTTACCTGTGACCATTAATCGTTGATTCTTCTCAACCAACCACAAAGATATCGGCACCTTATACTTAATCTTCGGAGCTTGAGCAGGAATAGTTGGTACAGCACTTAGCCTGTTAATTCGGGCTGAACTAAGTCAACCTGGCGCCCTGCTAGGCGATGATCAGATCTATAACGTCATTGTAACAGCCCATGCTTTTGTCATAATTTTCTTTATAGTAATGCCTGTAATAATCGGCGGGTTCGGAAATTGACTAGTCCCCCTAATAATTGGGGCGCCAGATATGGCCTTCCCACGAATAAACAACATGAGTTTTTGACTTCTCCCTCCTTCTCTATTACTGCTACTTGCATCCTCGGGGGTGGAAGCCGGGGCCGGCACCGGGTGAACCGTCTACCCTCCCTTAGCCGGGAACTTAGCCCATGCCGGGGCCTCTGTAGATCTAACCATCTTCTCCCTCCACCTCGCGGGAGTCTCCTCAATTCTTGGGGCCATTAACTTTATTACTACCTGCATCAACATAAAACCACCCTCCATAACCCAATACCAAACCCCTCTATTCGTATGATCAGTAATAATCACGGCAGTTCTACTTTTACTATCACTACCCGTCCTTGCCGCCGGTATCACAATACTACTAACAGACCGAAATTTAAACACATCTTTCTTCGATCCTGCAGGTGGGGGGGACCCAATTTTATACCAACATCTGTTTTGGTTCTTTGGTCACCCAGAAGTCTACATTTTGATTCTTCCTGGCTTTGGAATAATCTCACACATTGTAACCTATTATGCTGGAAAAAAAGAACCTTTCGGCTACATGGGTATAGTATGAGCCATAATATCTATCGGCTTCTTAGGCTTTATCGTATGAGCCCACCACATATTTACCGTTGGAATGGATGTCGATACCCGAGCATATTTCACTTCCGCCACAATAATCATCGCAATTCCAACAGGTGTAAAGGTATTTAGCTGGCTCGCAACTTTACATGGGGGCATAATCAAATGAGATGCTGCCATACTCTGGGCCCTGGGCTTCATTTTCCTATTTACTGTGGGAGGCCTAACAGGCATTGTACTTGCCAACTCATCCTTAGACATTGTTCTTCATGACACATATTACGTCGTAGCTCATTTCCACTATGTATTATCCATAGGTGCCGTATTTGCAATCATAGGAGGCTTTGTACATTGATTTCCCCTATTTTCAGGCTATACACTTCATCAAACTTGAACAAAAGTCCAATTTGGTGTCATATTTGCCGGGGTTAATCTGACCTTCTTCCCTCAACACTTCCTTGGGCTATCAGGAATGCCCCGCCGTTACTCCGACTATCCTGACGCATATACCATCTGAAATACTTTATCATCAATTGGCTCACTAATTTCTCTAGTAGCCGTAATCATAATAATGTTTATCATTTGAGAAGCATTCGCAGCTAAACGAGAAGTTTTCGCCCTAGAACTAACAAACACAAACCTAGAATGACTTCACGGCTGCCCACCCCCTTATCACACTTACGAAGAACCAACATATGTACAAACAAACTCAAGAAAGGGAGGAATCGAACCGCCTTCTACTGGTTTCAAGCCAATCACATAGCCAAGATGCTTCTTTCTCATGAGACCCTAGTAAATTTATTATGTAGCCCTGTCAGAGCTAAGTTATAGGTTAGCCCCTATGGGCCTCATGATGGCACACCCCGCTCAACTCGGATTTCAAGACGCAGCATCTCCCATTATAGAAGAGCTCTTACATTTTCATGACCACGCCATTATAATTGTCTTCTTAATTAGTGCTTTAGTATTATACATTATTTCTTTAATAATAACAACAAAGCTAACACACACAAATACCATAGACGCCCAAGAAGTAGAAATAATCTGAACAATTCTTCCTGCAATCATTTTAATCTTAATTGCCCTCCCTTCCCTTCGCATTCTCTACCTCATAGATGAAATCAACAACCCACACCTAACTGTTAAAGCTCTCGGCCACCAATGATATTGGAGCTATGAGTACACAGACTATCAAGATCTCGCATTTGACTCTTACATAATTCCCTCACAAGACCTCCCTCAAGGACACCTCCGTCTATTAGAAGTAGATCACCGAATAGTAGTTCCAATAGAATCCCCAATTCGCATACTAATCTCCGCAGAAGATGTCCTGCACTCATGGGCCGTACCCGCCCTCGGCATTAAAACAGATGCCATTCCCGGACGACTAAATCAAACAACCTTTATCACTTCTCACCCAGGCTTGTTCTATGGACAATGCTCAGAAATCTGCGGATCTAACCACAGCTTCATGCCCATTGTAGTAGAAGCAATTCCACTAAAACACTTTGAAGACTGAACCACAACAATACTCACTGCATCACTAAGAAGCTTTTATCAGCGTTAGCCTTTTAAGCTAAAGAAGGAGACAACACCTGCCCCCTTAGTGATATGCCTCAATTAAACCCTGCCCCCTGATTAATAATCCTCCTACTTTCATGAACAATCTTATTAACAATTCTCCAAACCAAAACTTTAATAATAACCTCTCAAAATCTCCCAATCCAAAACACCCCCACACCTAAAGCCTCACCTTGAAACTGACCATGAATTTAAGCTTCTTCGACCAATTTTTAAGCCCACAACTCCTTGGAATCCCCCTTATCACCCTAGCAATAATCCTGCCACCAACCCTAATTTTTACAAAAACAAGCCGACTTATCTTAAATCGGCTAGAAACGGTACAAACATGAGCAATCTTTATATTTGTAAAACAACTTATATTACCCCTAAACAAACCAGGCCACAAATGAGCCGCACTCTTAACCTCACTTATATTATTCCTTCTCCTATTCAATTTGCTAGGACTTTTCCCTTATACATTCACCCCAACTACCCAGCTATCAATAAATATGGGTTTAGCAGTACCCTTATGACTAGCAACTGTATTAATTGGCTTACGCAATCAACCAACCCTTTCATTAGGCCACCTTCTACCAGAAGGCACCCCAACCCCTCTCGTACCTGTTCTCATTATTATCGAAACAATTAGCCTACTCATTCGCCCTCTTGCACTAGGCGTTCGACTAACAGCCAACTTAACAGCAGGTCACCTGCTAATCCAACTTATTTCTACCGCCGTATTTGTAATACTACCCATAATAACTGCAACCGCAACACTAACCTTTATTGTCCTCTTACTTTTAACTATTCTAGAGGTCGCAGTAGCAATTATTCAAGCCTACGTCTTCACTTTACTATTAAGCCTATACCTACAAGAAAATACTTAATGATCCACCAAGCACATGCCTATCATATAGTAGACCAAAGCCCCTGGCCCCTAACAGGCGCAATCGCTGCCTTACTTATAACATCCGGACTCGCCGTCTGATTTCACTTCAACAATATACTATTAATGAATATCGGCCTAATTATCCTCCTTCTAACAATACTACAATGGTGGCGAGATATCACCCGTGAGGGAACCTTTCAAGGCCACCACACGGTCCCTGTACAAAAAGGCCTCCGATACGGGATAATCCTTTTTATTACATCAGAGGTCTTCTTTTTTATCGGCTTTTTCTGAGCTTTCTACCACTCAAGCCTGGCCCCAACCCCGGAGCTTGGGGGCTGTTGACCCCCTAGCGGAATTCACACCATTAAACCCATTTGAAGTACCCCTTCTAAACACAGCTGTACTCCTAGCCTCTGGTGTTACCGTAACATGAGCCCACCATTCTATTATAGAAAATAATCGAAAAGAAGCAATTCAAGCCCTTACACTAACCATTGCCTTGGGCCTTTACTTCACCGCCCTCCAAGCCATAGAATACTATGAAGCCCCTTTCGCTATTTCAGATAGCGTTTACGGGTCAACATTCTTTGTGGCAACAGGCTTCCATGGCCTCCACGTAATTATTGGATCAACTTTTTTAATTGTTTGCTTACTACGACAGATCATATATCACTTCACAACAAACCACCACTTCGGATTTGAAGCCGCCGCATGATACTGACATTTCGTAGACGTTGTATGACTGTTCCTTTACATCTCAATTTACTGATGAGGCTCTTGCTCTTTTAGTATCAACCAGTACAAGTGATTTCCAATCACTAAGCCTTAATAAAACCTTAAGAAAGAGTAATGAATATAACAACCATATTCTTAATTACAACAACCCTTATAGTTATCTTAATTACTATTAGCTTTTGATTACCACAAATATCACCAGACACAGAAAAACTCTCCCCATATGAATGCGGCTTCGACCCATTAGGAACCGCCCGTCTACCATTCTCGCTTCGATTCTTCCTAGTTGCAATCCTATTTCTTCTATTCGACCTAGAAATTGCGCTACTCCTTCCGATCCCATGAGCCATAAACCTTATACAACCAACAACCACTTTAATCTGAATATCCGCAATCATTATTCTTCTAACACTAGGCTTAATTTACGAATGATTAGCAGGGGGGCTAGAGTGGGCAGAGTAGGCAGTTAGTATAAATAAAACAACTAATTTCGACTTAGTAGCCCCAGGTTTTAACCCTGGACTGCCATATGACAACATATTTTACCTTTTCCTCTGCCTTCGTACTCGGAATTTTAGGGTTGGCCCTACACCGAACACACTTAGTTTCCGCACTACTCTGTATCGAAGCCATAATATTAGCCCTCTTTATAGCACTTACAGCATTCTCATCTACACTACAACTCCCCTCCACAAACATTTCTCCCATTCTCCTCCTTGCTTTTTCTGCCTGTGAAGCAGGAACTGGCCTCGCCTTATTAGTGGCAACCTCTCGAACACATGGCTCGGACCATCTTAAAAACCTAAACCTCTTACAATGCTAAAAATTCTTTTACCTACCCTTATATTAATTCCAACAGCCCTTCTATCAAAACAAAACATCCTTTTCACAATATACACCTCCTACTCAATACTACTTGCACTAATAAGTCTAGTCTGATTTAAGTATCCTCTAAACCCTAGCATAATATTCTCCTCTTCCTACCTAAACATTGACTCAATTTCCGCCCCATTAATAATCCTTTCCTGCTGACTTCTCCCACTAATAGCCCTAGCTAGCCAAAACCACCTCCAACACGAACCTCTTGCTCGAAAACGAAACTTTTTAGTAGTCATTACAACCCTACAAGTTGCCCTATTATTAACATTCTCCGCAACCGAATTCACCCTATTTTACATTATATTCGAAACAACATTAATTCCCACCCTCATTGTTATTACACGATGGGGAAACCAAGCCGAGCGACTTTCCGCAGGGACATACTTTCTATTTTACACACTTGCTGGATCTCTCCCCCTATTAGTTGCTATTCTATTTTTAAACACTAAATACTCCAACATTTCAATAGTAATAATAAACCTAATTCAACCAGAAACCCCCCACTCATGAACAAATAACATACTATGACTTGCCTGCTTAATCGCCTTCCTAGTGAAAATGCCTTTATATGGCCTCCACCTCTGACTCCCAAAAGCCCATGTGGAAGCCCCTATCGCTGGCTCAATGGTTCTGGCTGCAATTTTACTGAAACTCGGAGGCTACGGTATCATTCGAATCACCCCCCTACTAAACCCACTCTCAACAAAACTATACTACCCCTTTATTATTCTAGCCATTTGAGGCATCATCATAACCAGCTCAATCTGCCTACGACAAACTGACTTAAAATCTTTAATCGCTTACTCATCAGTAAGCCACATAGGCCTCGTAATTGCAGCCGCTTTGATTCAAACCCCATGAAGCCTAACAGGAGCAATTTTACTGATAATTGCCCACGGCCTTACCTCATCAATACTATTTTGTCTAGCAAACACAAACTATGAACGCACCCATAGCCGAACACTCCTTCTAGCCCGCGGCCTGCAACTTATTCTTCCTCTAACAATATCCTGGTGGCTTATAGCTAACTTAATAAATATGGCCCTCCCCCCCACAATTAATCTCACAGGCGAACTTCTAATCATAACATCATTATTCAACTGGTCCCCCCTAACAATCCTCATAACAGGAGTAGGCACTCTCTTAACAGCCACCTACTCACTTCATATATTTTTAACAACCCAACGAGGAAAGCTCCCACAACACGCTATCCAAACAAACCCGACATACACCCGAGAACACCTGCTACTGGTCCTACACATCCTCCCGATACTTATACTTATAATAAAACCCGAACTAATCATAGGCCCCCTTCCTTGTTGTCATAGTTTAACAAAAACATTAGAATGTGGATCTAAAAATAGAAGTTCAAACCTTCTTAATGACCGAGGGGTATTGTATACAAAGAACTGCTAACTCTGCGTCCTGGGATTAACCCCCCAGACTCCTCACTTTTAAAGGATCAGAGTTTAATCCATTGGTCTTAGGAGCCAAAATTCTTGGTGCAATTCCAAGTAAAAGTACATGCACAACATCCCCCACACCACCATAGCCGCTACCTTTCTATTCCTAATAATTCCCATCACAATAACCCTATACCCTCTACAAAACCAATGACACCTCTCCCATGTAAAGGTAGCTGTGCAAACAGCATTTTTTACCAGCATAATCCCCCTGTTTATCTTCATTAACTATGGACTAGAATTCACAACTACAAACATCCACTGAATCAACATCTCTAATTTTAGCATCAACATTAGCTTCATGCTAGACACCTACGCAATTACATTTTTACCCATCGCACTCTTTGTCACATGATCCATCTTGGAGTTTGCCGCATGATATATGACCTCAGACCCCTTTATCAACCGATTTTTTAAGTATCTTCTCCTATTCTTACTAGCTATATTAATTCTTGTTACCGCAAATAATATCTTCCAGCTTTTTATTGGGTGGGAGGGGGTTGGAATTATATCCTTTCTATTAATCGGGTGATGATTCTCACGTTCCGACGCAAACTCATCCGCCCTACAGGCAGTCATTTATAACCGAGTTGGGGATATTGGCCTTATCCTAACAATAGCCTGACTTGCTATAAACACAACCACCTGAGAATTTCATCAACTATTTACTAACCCAAACTCAGTCACCCTTGTCCCCCTCTTGGGTTTAATCTTAGCTGCCGCAGGAAAGTCTGCCCAATTTGGCCTTCACCCATGATTACCAGCAGCCATAGAAGGTCCTACTCCCGTCTCTGCCTTACTCCACTCCAGCACAATGGTTGTGGCAGGTGTATTCCTACTAATTCGCCTCCACCCCCTATTAGAAACAAACACAACAGCCCTATCCACCTGCCTTTGTCTAGGTGCAATAACAACCTTATTCACAGCAATTTGTGCCCTCACACAAAACGATATTAAAAAAATCATCGCCTTCTCAACCTCAAGCCAGCTTGGGTTGATAATGGTCACCGTAGGATTAAACCAACCACAACTAGCCTTCTTTCATATTTCAACCCACGCATTCTTTAAAGCCATGTTATTCCTCTGTTCTGGGTCGATCATTCATAATTTATCAGACGAACAGGACATCCGAAAGATAGGAGGCATTAACAAAGCAATACCCGTTACCACCTCCTGCCTAACCATCGGCAGCCTTGCCCTAATAGGAACCCCCTTTCTATCCGGCTTTTTCTCAAAAGACACCATCATCGAAACAATAAATACCTCCTACCTTAACGCCTGAGCCCTAATACTAACTCTCACAGCAACGGCCCTAACGGCCGCCTACAGCCTACGACTAATCTTCTACGTACAAATAAACACCTCCCGAGGGAACACTCTTGTCATCATTTCCGAAAACAATAAAACCCTAACCAACCCCCTTGTTCGCCTCGCAACAGGAAGCATTTTAACTGGCTTACTCCTTATCTCCTCTGTTCTTCCAATCAAAACAACAGCATTAACCATATCAACAAACATAAAACTGTCCGCATTACTCGTAACAATCTTAGGCCTTTTATATGCTTTAGAACTAGCCACCCAAACAACAACACTCTTGACTCCAAAACATAATAAGTTAAACAACTTCTCAAACCAACTAGGATTCTTCAACATAATCATTCACCGAACCCACCCAAACATTTCACTCATACAAGGACAAAACCTTGCCTCACACCTAAACGACCAACTATGGTATGAAAAAATTGGTCCAAAAATACTAACAATAACCAACACCCCCATGGTCAACAGCATTTCTACTGCCAACAAAGGTCTTATTAAAGCCTACTTAATCATATTTGTCCTATTTATGACCTCGGTGCTCATTTTTATTTTAATCTAATTACCCGCAAAGCCCCCCGCGCCAACCCACGTGACAGCTCTAACGCAACAAATAAAGCCAGCAATAAGCCTCACCCGGAAATTAATAAACAGCCACCCCCCCATGAATATAACAAAGACACCCCACTAAAGTCCGCACGAACAAAATGTAACCCTACACAATCAACCCCAACAACTCCAAACCCCTCCACCACCCACCCCCCACCAAATACCACAAACAACACCGTCACCAAAACAAAATACCCCCCAACATACAACCCAACAGACCAGCTCCCCCATGTCTCAGGGTAGGGCTCAGCCGCCAACGCTACAGAATAAGCAAATACCACCAACATTCCCCCTAAATAAATCAAAAATAAGACCAAAGAAACAAAAGAACTACCCAATCAAACCAACACACCACACCCAACGGCAGCAGCAACCACCAACCCAACCGCACCATAAAGCGGGGATGGGTTTGAGGCAACAGCCACCAACCCCCCCAATAAACAAAAAGATAATAAAAAAATAAAATAAACCATAATTTTTGCCTGGACTTTAACCAAGACCTGCGGCACGAAAAACCACTGTTGTATTCAACTACAAAAACTAATGACCCACAACCTACGAAAAACTCACCCAATCCTAAAGATTGTAAACAACACATTCATTGACCTCCCCACCCCATCAAATATCTCAGCATGATGAAATTTTGGCTCACTACTTGGATTTTGTCTAATCGCACAAGTCCTAACTGGCCTATTCCTTGCTATACACTACACAGCAGACATCTCTTCAGCATTTTCATCAATCGCACACATTTGTCGAGACGTACAATACGGGTGGCTAATCCGAAACCTGCACGCCAATGGGGCCTCCATATTCTTTATTTGCATTTACCTCCATATCGGACGGGGCTTATACTACGGCTCTTACATATACAAAGAAACCTGAAACATTGGGGTCGTTCTTCTTCTCCTTGTAATGGCAACAGCCTTTGTGGGCTACGTACTTCCATGGGGCCAGATATCTTTTTGAGGGGCCACCGTCATTACTAACCTTCTTTCAGCAATTCCCTATATCGGAACAACCTTGGTAGAATGAATCTGGGGAGGGTTCTCAGTAGACAACGCAACACTCACCCGATTCTTTTCATTCCATTTTATTCTGCCATTTATTATCATGGGAACCTCTATACTTCACCTCCTTTTCCTCCACGAAACAGGATCAAATAACCCCACAGGCCTAAACTCCAACACAGACAAAATCCCATTTCACCCTTATTACACCTATAAAGACCTTTTAGGCCTAACATTATTAATCTTCGTTCTCCTCCTACTAGCCCTCTTCTCCCCAAACTTACTAGGAGACCCAGAAAACTTTACCCCTGCAAACCCCTTAGTCACGCCACCACACATTAAACCCGAGTGATACTTCCTCTTTGCCTACGCTATCCTACGCTCAATCCCAAATAAATTAGGAGGCGTTCTTGCCTTATTATTTTCAATCCTAATCCTAATCTTCGTACCCATACTCCATACATCAAAGCAACGAGGAAACACCTTCCGGCCCCTATCCCAAGGGGTCTTTTGACTCCTTATATCAAATATCATTATCCTCAC
>NW_027101564.1:0-17640 GCF_035046505.1 Tiliqua scincoides
TTGGGGATATTGGCCTTATCCTAACAATAGCCTGACTTGCTATAAACACAACCACCTGAGAATTTCATCAACTATTTACTAACCCAAACTCAGTCACCCTTGTCCCCCTCTTGGGTTTAATCTTAGCTGCCGCAGGAAAGTCTGCCCAATTTGGCCTTCACCCATGATTACCAGCAGCCATAGAAGGTCCTACTCCCGTCTCTGCCTTACTCCACTCCAGCACAATGGTTGTGGCAGGTGTATTCCTACTAATTCGCCTCCACCCCCTATTAGAAACAAACACAACAGCCCTATCCACCTGCCTTTGTCTAGGTGCAATAACAACCTTATTCACAGCAATTTGTGCCCTCACACAAAACGATATTAAAAAAATCATCGCCTTCTCAACCTCAAGCCAGCTTGGGTTGATAATGGTCACCGTAGGATTAAACCAACCACAACTAGCCTTCTTTCATATTTCAACCCACGCATTCTTTAAAGCCATGTTATTCCTCTGTTCTGGGTCGATCATTCATAATTTATCAGACGAACAGGACATCCGAAAGATAGGAGGCATTAACAAAGCAATACCCGTTACCACCTCCTGCCTAACCATCGGCAGCCTTGCCCTAATAGGAACCCCCTTTCTATCCGGCTTTTTCTCAAAAGACACCATCATCGAAACAATAAATACCTCCTACCTTAACGCCTGAGCCCTAATACTAACTCTCACAGCAACGGCCCTAACGGCCGCCTACAGCCTACGACTAATCTTCTACGTACAAATAAACACCTCCCGAGGGAACACTCTTGTCATCATTTCCGAAAACAATAAAACCCTAACCAACCCCCTTGTTCGCCTCGCAACAGGAAGCATTTTAACTGGCTTACTCCTTATCTCCTCTGTTCTTCCAATCAAAACAACAGCATTAACCATATCAACAAACATAAAACTGTCCGCATTACTCGTAACAATCTTAGGCCTTTTATATGCTTTAGAACTAGCCACCCAAACAACAACACTCTTGACTCCAAAACATAATAAGTTAAACAACTTCTCAAACCAACTAGGATTCTTCAACATAATCATTCACCGAACCCACCCAAACATTTCACTCATACAAGGACAAAACCTTGCCTCACACCTAAACGACCAACTATGGTATGAAAAAATTGGTCCAAAAATACTAACAATAACCAACACCCCCATGGTCAACAGCATTTCTACTGCCAACAAAGGTCTTATTAAAGCCTACTTAATCATATTTGTCCTATTTATGACCTCGGTGCTCATTTTTATTTTAATCTAATTACCCGCAAAGCCCCCCGCGCCAACCCACGTGACAGCTCTAACGCAACAAATAAAGCCAGCAATAAGCCTCACCCGGAAATTAATAAACAGCCACCCCCCCATGAATATAACAAAGACACCCCACTAAAGTCCGCACGAACAAAATGTAACCCTACACAATCAACCCCAACAACTCCAAACCCCTCCACCACCCACCCCCCACCAAATACCACAAACAACACCGTCACCAAAACAAAATACCCCCCAACATACAACCCAACAGACCAGCTCCCCCATGTCTCAGGGTAGGGCTCAGCCGCCAACGCTACAGAATAAGCAAATACCACCAACATTCCCCCTAAATAAATCAAAAATAAGACCAAAGAAACAAAAGAACTACCCAATCAAACCAACACACCACACCCAACGGCAGCAGCAACCACCAACCCAACCGCACCATAAAGCGGGGATGGGTTTGAGGCAACAGCCACCAACCCCCCCAATAAACAAAAAGATAATAAAAAAATAAAATAAACCATAATTTTTGCCTGGACTTTAACCAAGACCTGCGGCACGAAAAACCACTGTTGTATTCAACTACAAAAACTAATGACCCACAACCTACGAAAAACTCACCCAATCCTAAAGATTGTAAACAACACATTCATTGACCTCCCCACCCCATCAAATATCTCAGCATGATGAAATTTTGGCTCACTACTTGGATTTTGTCTAATCGCACAAGTCCTAACTGGCCTATTCCTTGCTATACACTACACAGCAGACATCTCTTCAGCATTTTCATCAATCGCACACATTTGTCGAGACGTACAATACGGGTGGCTAATCCGAAACCTGCACGCCAATGGGGCCTCCATATTCTTTATTTGCATTTACCTCCATATCGGACGGGGCTTATACTACGGCTCTTACATATACAAAGAAACCTGAAACATTGGGGTCGTTCTTCTTCTCCTTGTAATGGCAACAGCCTTTGTGGGCTACGTACTTCCATGGGGCCAGATATCTTTTTGAGGGGCCACCGTCATTACTAACCTTCTTTCAGCAATTCCCTATATCGGAACAACCTTGGTAGAATGAATCTGGGGAGGGTTCTCAGTAGACAACGCAACACTCACCCGATTCTTTTCATTCCATTTTATTCTGCCATTTATTATCATGGGAACCTCTATACTTCACCTCCTTTTCCTCCACGAAACAGGATCAAATAACCCCACAGGCCTAAACTCCAACACAGACAAAATCCCATTTCACCCTTATTACACCTATAAAGACCTTTTAGGCCTAACATTATTAATCTTCGTTCTCCTCCTACTAGCCCTCTTCTCCCCAAACTTACTAGGAGACCCAGAAAACTTTACCCCTGCAAACCCCTTAGTCACGCCACCACACATTAAACCCGAGTGATACTTCCTCTTTGCCTACGCTATCCTACGCTCAATCCCAAATAAATTAGGAGGCGTTCTTGCCTTATTATTTTCAATCCTAATCCTAATCTTCGTACCCATACTCCATACATCAAAGCAACGAGGAAACACCTTCCGGCCCCTATCCCAAGGGGTCTTTTGACTCCTTATATCAAATATCATTATCCTCACGTGAATCGGAGGACAGCCCGTAGAGGACCCCTTCATCATCATCGGACAAATTGCCTCAATACTCTACTTTGCTATTTTCCTCCTCCTCATACCAATTACAGCCAAACTAGAAGATAAAATACTCAAATGATAGCCCCACTCTAAGCCTTAGTAGCTTAATAGACAAAGCATTGGTCTTGTAAGCCAAAGATGGGAACTAAGACCCCCTAAGGCATCAGAGAGAGGGGACTCAAACCCCCACCGCTAGTCCCCAAAACTAGCATTCTAACTTTAAACTACCCCCTGGCGGCTTTTTTGCCCTCTACCTCAATTCACCCGTATCTGGCCGCCCCTGGCGGCTTTTTTGTCCTCTACCTCAATTCACCCGTATCTGGCCGCCCCTGGCGGCTTTTTTGTCCTCTACCTCAATTCACCCGTATCTGGCCGCCCCTGGCGGCTTTTTTGTCCTCTACCTCAATTCACCCGTATCTGGCCGCCCCTGGCGGCTTTTTTGTCCTCTACCTCAATTCACCCGTATCTGGCCGCCCCTGGCGGCTTTTTTGTCCTCTACCTCAATTCACCCGTATCTGGCCGCCCCTGGCGGCTTTTTATTGCTTTGCTGGTGATCTTACACATACTATGTATAATCGGACATTCACCTCTTGTCCTCATGCATATCATATCCGGTTAATCAGTCAATGATCAATCACAAACTAAGAATAATCGAACAATTAATTTTCAACCTCATGCATATCACAAAAGACTTCAAATTAAGGTTCTAAGACATACTATGTATAATCGGACATTTACCTCTTGTCCACACGCATATCACAACAGACAGATTATTAATGATTTCATACTTACAACACATCTCGAATATTTTCCTCTTTCACACATGCAGATCATAGAAGATTAGATTAGAATGATCTAGCACATATTATGTATAATTGGACATTTGCCCTCTTCGCCTCACGCATATCATGAGGACACTACCCTCTCCCAACCATGCCCATTAGATGCCATCACCCTTCTCCCCTGCTGCTCTCTTGCTCGACAGTTATCTATTATATTCTGCCATCTCCGAGAAACCAGCAATCCCTTAATGACGTGTACTCCCGTTACTAGCCCCGTGGGACACACGGAGTACGTTGGCTATTTCTCACTTTTTCCAAGGCCTCTGGTTCCTACCTCAGGGGCGGTCAAAGGATTCCCAACACTTTCTCACTTTTAACGATGCTTCTGGTTGGTGCATAATGTACACTTTGCCGAGAAATCATAGCATCCCGACCCCCAATGCATCTGGCCTTTTTTATTTTTTTTGGGGGAGTGGATCTCAGAGCCGCTTGCTAAAGTGGTCGCCTACAATTTGCCGTCCGATCTGGACCTACGGTGCACGTGATAAACGTTCCCACGTATAGAGCACGCGATTTCGTTTAATGCTTGAATGACATAAAATTAGTAACAAACGTGTTAAAACGTACGAAAAAGCACCTGTGAACACATGCGACGCAGGTGAAAATACAAGTGCAAATGTGTGCGCAGACGTGGACGTGGGCACGCGGGCGCGCCTGCAGCGCACGTATGTTTGCAAGCGCAAACGTGCGCAGACGTGGACGTGAGCACGCGGGCGCGCCTGCAGCGCACGTGCGTTTGCGAGTGCAGGCATGTGCGCGGGCGCGTTCACAGACGCAGACATGTACACAGGTGCAGGCGCACCCACAACGCAGGTGTCGGTGTAGGTGTAGGTGCGGACGTTCAGCTTGATACACGTAAATAAATACAACTTAATTTTTATGGCAAACCCCCCTACCCCCCTTACCGGTAATTTCTCACTTAGTCAGATTTACTCCTGCCAAACCCCTAAAACAGGATCTGACCAAACTAAAACTACCGGTTGTCCACGACCAGTTCATGCATTCTACAGATTGTAAATGCAGTCGTGGATACTAATATCAGTGCCGTAATGCATATTTACAACATGATTATATATACATTTTTTTTATCTTTTATACAAAAATTTTATGTTATTGTAGCTTAAAATTTTTAAAGCGAAGCACTGAAGATGCTGAGATGGGTGAGTCAAATTTCCCCAAAAACACAAAGTTTTGGTCCTAAACTTGCCATTGTTTTTAATCAAAATTACACATGCAAGCCTCCACACCCCAGTGAGAATGCCCACACAACCCCGAATAGCCAAGTGGAGCAGGTATCAGGATCTCTAACAAACCGAAGCCCACAACACCTTGCTACGCCACACCCACACGGGTACTCAGCAGTGAATAACATTAAGAAATAAGCGAAAGCTTGACTTAGCTATGATTAAGTTTGGCCGGTAAATTTCGTGCCAGCCACCGCGGTTATACGAAAGGCCAAAAACAATGACCCTCGGCGTAAAGCGTGACCAGAATAATGTCAAAAAAATTGAAGGAAAACCAAGCCAAGACTGTAAAATATATTGGCACAAGAACTCCACCAATAAAATGCCTTCAAATAAAAGACTATTCAACCTCACTAAAGCTAGGAAACAAACTAGGATTAGATACCCTACTATGCCTAGCCCTAAACATAGATGGTTAAACACACAAAACCATTCGCCAGAGAACTACAAGCGAAAAGCTCGAAACTCAAAGGACTTGGCGGTGCTCCACATCATCCTAGAGGAGCCTGTCCTATAATCGATACCCCACGCTTTACCCCACCATTCTTTGCAACTCAGCCTATATACCGCCGTCGTCAGCTTACCCTGTGAAAGAAACAAAGTAGGCAAAAAAGTTTACAACTAACACGTCAGGTCAAGGTGTAGCAGATAGAATGGAAGAGATGGGCTACATTTTCTGCCACAGAAAAATACGAAAGGTGTAATGAAACACACACCCAAAGGAGGATTTAGAAGTAAGCTAAATAAGAGTCTTTATCTTAAATTTGCTCTGGAGCGCGCACACACCGCCCGTCACTCTCATCGTCCAAAAATAAACTTAACATATAAAAATACTAACAATATAGATGAGGCAAGTCGTAACAAGGTAAGCGCACCGGAAGGCGTGCTTGGAACAACAACCAGTAGCTTAAAACAAAGCATTCAACTTACAATTGAAAAATGTTAGTGAGATCCTAACCTTTTTGAGCCAAACAACTAGCCCAATCACATAAACAAATCCTCTCATTAACAAAATAAATCATTCGACAAAACTAGTATATGTGATAGAACCTAACCAAAACGGCGCAACAGAAAAAGTACCGCAAGGGAACCCTGAAAGAATAATGAAACACACAAGCAAAACAAAGCAAAGATAAACCCTTGTACCTCTTGCATCATGGTCCAGCCAGAATAAAACAGACAAAGAGAACTTCAGCCTGTACCCCCGAAACCAAGTGAGCTACTACAAGACAACTGTAAGAGTGCACCCATCTCTGTGGCAAAAGAGTGGGAAGATCTAGTAGTAGCGGTGAAAAGCCAAACGAACTTGGTGATAGCTGGTTGCTCAATAAATGAATTTTAGTTCAACTTTAGGTTACTTCCAGCAAACAATAGCACGCATTTTAACCTAAAAGGTATTCAATGGGGGTACAGCCCCATTGAAATAGGATACAACCTGACTTAGAGAGAAAGCAACATAACCTACGCCCAGTAGGCCCTAAAGCAGCCACCAGTAAACACAGCGTCACAGCACAAAGACAATAAATCCCCCCTGTGTCTGCCACCTCCTAAAAACCTACCGAGCCACACTATTATTATAGACAAACTAATGCTAGAACTAGTAACAAGAAGCCCTTCTCTTAAGCACCCCCTTGACCCAGAAATAGAAAACCTACTGGACATTAACAGACCAAAACAGGAACAACAATTAAACAGCCAAAACTGTTACAAAAACTGTCAACCCGACACCGGTGTGCTAAAAAGATAGATTAAAAGCTGTAAAAGGAATTCAGCAAAACCTTGTCCCAACTGTTTACCAAAAACATAGCCTTTAGCTAAACAAGTATTAAAGGTCCTGCCTGCCCAGTGAAACTTTTAAACGGCCGCGGTATCCTAACCGTGCAAAGGTAGCGTAATCACTTGTCTTCTAAATAAAGACTAGTATGAACGGCTAAATGAGGACAAACCTGTCTCTTATAGCTAATCAGTGAAACTGATCTCCCAGTACAAAAGCTGGGATAAACACATAAGACGAGAAGACCCTGTGGAGCTTAAAACGACCGCTAATAAGCACCACTAATGCCCCTAGCCCATAGTTTTAAGTTGGGGCGACTTCGGAACAAAACAAAACTTCCGAGCACAGAACCACCACTTCTCACCAAGGCTAACAAGCCAAAGTACAAAGCCGACCCAGTCATACTGACCAACGAACCAAGTTACCCCAGGGATAACAGCGCTATCTTCTTCAAGAGTCCCTATCGACAAGAAGGTTTACGACCTCGATGTTGGATCAGGACACCCAAATGGTGTAGCCGCTATTAAAGGTTCGTTTGTTCAACGATTAACAGTCCTACGTGATCTGAGTTCAGACCGGAGCAATCCAGGTCGGTTTCTATCTATGACGCTTACTTCTTCAGTACGAAAGGACAAAGAAGAGAGGACCAATATTATAAACACGTCCTTAAAACTAGCTGAACAAAACTCAAGCTAAACAAAGCACCTAGAACACCCCCAGACAAGGGGTAATTATTAGGGTGGCAGAGCCAGGTGAATGCAAAAGACCTAAGATCTTTCTACTAGATGTTCAAATCATCTCCCTAATACATGAATGCATTACTCTTATATATCATTAATCCCCTATTATATATTATTCCCATCTTACTAGCTGTTGCCTTCCTTACACTACTGGAACGAAAAGTGCTCGGTTATATACAACTACGAAAAGGCCCTAACATCATTGGCCCTTATGGGCTATTACAACCATTTGCAGACGGCATTAAACTGTTTATTAAAGAACCCTTACGCCCCTCCTCTTCCTCTCCTGCCCTCTTCATCATAACCCCGACCTTAGCCCTATTTCTAGCCCTTATAATTTGAACCCCCCTCCCAATACCGGCCACCTTAGCAGACATAAACCTAGGCCTTCTCTTCATACTAGCCCTCTCAAGCATAGCAGTATATTCTATTCTATGATCAGGGTGGGCATCCAACTCAAAATACCCATTAATTGGCGCCCTACGTGCGGTAGCACAAACAATCTCATACGAGGTCACCCTGGGAATTATTTTACTAACCATTATTATCCTTACAGGGGGCTTCACTCTACAAATACTCTCAATTACACAAGAACACCAATGACTACTAATTTCATCATGACCTCTTGCCATAATATGGTTTATCTCAACACTAGCAGAAACAAACCGGGCCCCCTTTGATTTAACAGAAGGAGAATCAGAGCTTGTCTCTGGCTTTAATGTAGAGTATGCCGCTGGCCCATTCGCCCTATTTTTCCTAGCTGAATATGCAAACATCATACTAATAAATACCCTAACCTGCATCCTTTTCCTAAACCCAGGAACCTCCCTACCCCCAGACGTGTTCACAATAAACCTAATATTAAAAACAACTATCCTGACAATCATATTCTTATGAACTCGCGCCTCATACCCTCGTTTTCGTTACGACCAACTTATACACCTCTTATGAAAAAATTTCTTACCCCTAACCCTCGCTCTATTAATGTGGCATGCCTCTTTCCCAACAATATTATCAGGACTCCCCCCACAATAAACCAGGAAATATGCCCGAATCCCCAAGGATTACTTTGATAGAGTAAAACACAGGGGTTAAAATCCCCTTATTTCCTTCTTCTCGAAGCACTAGAAAAACAGGACACGAACCTGCACCAAAAGACTCAAAATCTTATGTACTTCATTATACTATTTTCTAGTAAAGTCAGCTAATTAAGCTTTCGGGCCCATACCCCGAAAATGTTGGTTAAAATCCTTCCTATACTAATGAACCCAATCATATCTTCACTGATTCTCTCAAGCGTAGCAACCGGCTCCATCATTACCCTATCAAGCACACACTGACTCCTTGCCTGAATCGGATTAGAACTAAATACCCTAGCCATTATTCCCCTTATCGCCAAACAACACCATCCCCGTGCAACTGAAGCCGCTACAAAATATTTCCTTACCCAAGCTGCTGCCTCAGCCACACTCCTATTCGCCAGCACAATCAATGCCTGATCCACCAGCACCTGAGACATTTCACAACTCACAAACCAACCTGCCTGCATCATAATAACAATAGCTCTAGCCATAAAACTAGGCCTAGCCCCCCTGCATTTCTGACTACCAGAAGTCCTACAAGGCACAACACTAAAAACAGCACTAATCATTACAACTTGACAAAAACTCGCCCCCCTCGCCCTACTTTATATAGCCGCCCCCGCTATCCACCCAAATACACTTCTAATTATAGGGCTACTGTCAACCTTGACCGGAGGGTGGGGAGGCATAAACCAAACACAGACACGAAAAATCATAGCATTCTCATCAATTGCCCACCTAGGTTGAATAGCTACAATTCTCACACTAAGCTCAAACTTAATACTCCTCAACCTATTTTTATACCTCATAATAACAACTACTGCCTTTATAATCCTTATCTTCATCACAGCAAAAAACATTAAAGATTTAACCACCTCTTGAACAATTTCCCCCTCAACCATAGCACTTATATTTTTACTACTAATATCTCTAGGAGGGCTCCCCCCGCTAACAGGCTTTATCCCAAAATGGTTAATTTTACAAGAATTAACAACCCACAACCTATCAATGACCGCAGCCCTACTTGCCCTCTCCGCTCTATTAAGCCTATTCTTTTACTTACGACTATCTTACATCACAACCCTCACAGTGTTCCCAACCACCACACAAACAACACACAAATGACGATTCCAACCTAAACTAAGTACAACCACAATCTCAACCCTCTTACTACCATCCTTACTCCTCTTACCCCTAACCCCAATGATACTTTAAGAGGCTTAGGTTAACAAAACCAAGGGCCTTCAAAGCCCTAAATAAGAGTTCAACCCTCCTAGCCCCTGAAGGCATGTAAAACTTTAACTTACATCTCCTGATTGCAACTCAGGCACTTTAATTAAGCTAAAACCTCCCAGACAGACGGGCCTCGATCCCGTAAATTTCTAGTTAACAGCTAAACGCCCCATCCAGCGGGCTTCAATCTGAGCTTCTTCTAAAAAAAGAAGCTCCGGCACACCTTTGGTGTGCTTCTCTAGATTTGCACTCTAGCGTGAATCACCACGAAGCTATTGTGATAAGAGTGGGACTGGCACCCACCTATACAGGGCTACAACCTGCCACCTACTATCGGCCATCTTACCTGTGACCATTAATCGTTGATTCTTCTCAACCAACCACAAAGATATCGGCACCTTATACTTAATCTTCGGAGCTTGAGCAGGAATAGTTGGTACAGCACTTAGCCTGTTAATTCGGGCTGAACTAAGTCAACCTGGCGCCCTGCTAGGCGATGATCAGATCTATAACGTCATTGTAACAGCCCATGCTTTTGTCATAATTTTCTTTATAGTAATGCCTGTAATAATCGGCGGGTTCGGAAATTGACTAGTCCCCCTAATAATTGGGGCGCCAGATATGGCCTTCCCACGAATAAACAACATGAGTTTTTGACTTCTCCCTCCTTCTCTATTACTGCTACTTGCATCCTCGGGGGTGGAAGCCGGGGCCGGCACCGGGTGAACCGTCTACCCTCCCTTAGCCGGGAACTTAGCCCATGCCGGGGCCTCTGTAGATCTAACCATCTTCTCCCTCCACCTCGCGGGAGTCTCCTCAATTCTTGGGGCCATTAACTTTATTACTACCTGCATCAACATAAAACCACCCTCCATAACCCAATACCAAACCCCTCTATTCGTATGATCAGTAATAATCACGGCAGTTCTACTTTTACTATCACTACCCGTCCTTGCCGCCGGTATCACAATACTACTAACAGACCGAAATTTAAACACATCTTTCTTCGATCCTGCAGGTGGGGGGGACCCAATTTTATACCAACATCTGTTTTGGTTCTTTGGTCACCCAGAAGTCTACATTTTGATTCTTCCTGGCTTTGGAATAATCTCACACATTGTAACCTATTATGCTGGAAAAAAAGAACCTTTCGGCTACATGGGTATAGTATGAGCCATAATATCTATCGGCTTCTTAGGCTTTATCGTATGAGCCCACCACATATTTACCGTTGGAATGGATGTCGATACCCGAGCATATTTCACTTCCGCCACAATAATCATCGCAATTCCAACAGGTGTAAAGGTATTTAGCTGGCTCGCAACTTTACATGGGGGCATAATCAAATGAGATGCTGCCATACTCTGGGCCCTGGGCTTCATTTTCCTATTTACTGTGGGAGGCCTAACAGGCATTGTACTTGCCAACTCATCCTTAGACATTGTTCTTCATGACACATATTACGTCGTAGCTCATTTCCACTATGTATTATCCATAGGTGCCGTATTTGCAATCATAGGAGGCTTTGTACATTGATTTCCCCTATTTTCAGGCTATACACTTCATCAAACTTGAACAAAAGTCCAATTTGGTGTCATATTTGCCGGGGTTAATCTGACCTTCTTCCCTCAACACTTCCTTGGGCTATCAGGAATGCCCCGCCGTTACTCCGACTATCCTGACGCATATACCATCTGAAATACTTTATCATCAATTGGCTCACTAATTTCTCTAGTAGCCGTAATCATAATAATGTTTATCATTTGAGAAGCATTCGCAGCTAAACGAGAAGTTTTCGCCCTAGAACTAACAAACACAAACCTAGAATGACTTCACGGCTGCCCACCCCCTTATCACACTTACGAAGAACCAACATATGTACAAACAAACTCAAGAAAGGGAGGAATCGAACCGCCTTCTACTGGTTTCAAGCCAATCACATAGCCAAGATGCTTCTTTCTCATGAGACCCTAGTAAATTTATTATGTAGCCCTGTCAGAGCTAAGTTATAGGTTAGCCCCTATGGGCCTCATGATGGCACACCCCGCTCAACTCGGATTTCAAGACGCAGCATCTCCCATTATAGAAGAGCTCTTACATTTTCATGACCACGCCATTATAATTGTCTTCTTAATTAGTGCTTTAGTATTATACATTATTTCTTTAATAATAACAACAAAGCTAACACACACAAATACCATAGACGCCCAAGAAGTAGAAATAATCTGAACAATTCTTCCTGCAATCATTTTAATCTTAATTGCCCTCCCTTCCCTTCGCATTCTCTACCTCATAGATGAAATCAACAACCCACACCTAACTGTTAAAGCTCTCGGCCACCAATGATATTGGAGCTATGAGTACACAGACTATCAAGATCTCGCATTTGACTCTTACATAATTCCCTCACAAGACCTCCCTCAAGGACACCTCCGTCTATTAGAAGTAGATCACCGAATAGTAGTTCCAATAGAATCCCCAATTCGCATACTAATCTCCGCAGAAGATGTCCTGCACTCATGGGCCGTACCCGCCCTCGGCATTAAAACAGATGCCATTCCCGGACGACTAAATCAAACAACCTTTATCACTTCTCACCCAGGCTTGTTCTATGGACAATGCTCAGAAATCTGCGGATCTAACCACAGCTTCATGCCCATTGTAGTAGAAGCAATTCCACTAAAACACTTTGAAGACTGAACCACAACAATACTCACTGCATCACTAAGAAGCTTTTATCAGCGTTAGCCTTTTAAGCTAAAGAAGGAGACAACACCTGCCCCCTTAGTGATATGCCTCAATTAAACCCTGCCCCCTGATTAATAATCCTCCTACTTTCATGAACAATCTTATTAACAATTCTCCAAACCAAAACTTTAATAATAACCTCTCAAAATCTCCCAATCCAAAACACCCCCACACCTAAAGCCTCACCTTGAAACTGACCATGAATTTAAGCTTCTTCGACCAATTTTTAAGCCCACAACTCCTTGGAATCCCCCTTATCACCCTAGCAATAATCCTGCCACCAACCCTAATTTTTACAAAAACAAGCCGACTTATCTTAAATCGGCTAGAAACGGTACAAACATGAGCAATCTTTATATTTGTAAAACAACTTATATTACCCCTAAACAAACCAGGCCACAAATGAGCCGCACTCTTAACCTCACTTATATTATTCCTTCTCCTATTCAATTTGCTAGGACTTTTCCCTTATACATTCACCCCAACTACCCAGCTATCAATAAATATGGGTTTAGCAGTACCCTTATGACTAGCAACTGTATTAATTGGCTTACGCAATCAACCAACCCTTTCATTAGGCCACCTTCTACCAGAAGGCACCCCAACCCCTCTCGTACCTGTTCTCATTATTATCGAAACAATTAGCCTACTCATTCGCCCTCTTGCACTAGGCGTTCGACTAACAGCCAACTTAACAGCAGGTCACCTGCTAATCCAACTTATTTCTACCGCCGTATTTGTAATACTACCCATAATAACTGCAACCGCAACACTAACCTTTATTGTCCTCTTACTTTTAACTATTCTAGAGGTCGCAGTAGCAATTATTCAAGCCTACGTCTTCACTTTACTATTAAGCCTATACCTACAAGAAAATACTTAATGATCCACCAAGCACATGCCTATCATATAGTAGACCAAAGCCCCTGGCCCCTAACAGGCGCAATCGCTGCCTTACTTATAACATCCGGACTCGCCGTCTGATTTCACTTCAACAATATACTATTAATGAATATCGGCCTAATTATCCTCCTTCTAACAATACTACAATGGTGGCGAGATATCACCCGTGAGGGAACCTTTCAAGGCCACCACACGGTCCCTGTACAAAAAGGCCTCCGATACGGGATAATCCTTTTTATTACATCAGAGGTCTTCTTTTTTATCGGCTTTTTCTGAGCTTTCTACCACTCAAGCCTGGCCCCAACCCCGGAGCTTGGGGGCTGTTGACCCCCTAGCGGAATTCACCCATTAAACCCATTTGAAGTACCCCTTCTAAACACAGCTGTACTCCTAGCCTCTGGTGTTACCGTAACATGAGCCCACCATTCTATTATAGAAAATAATCGAAAAGAAGCAATTCAAGCCCTTACACTAACCATTGCCTTGGGCCTTTACTTCACCGCCCTCCAAGCCATAGAATACTATGAAGCCCCTTTCGCTATTTCAGATAGCGTTTACGGGTCAACATTCTTTGTGGCAACAGGCTTCCATGGCCTCCACGTAATTATTGGATCAACTTTTTTAATTGTTTGCTTACTACGACAGATCATATATCACTTCACAACAAACCACCACTTCGGATTTGAAGCCGCCGCATGATACTGACATTTCGTAGACGTTGTATGACTGTTCCTTTACATCTCAATTTACTGATGAGGCTCTTGCTCTTTTAGTATCAACCAGTACAAGTGATTTCCAATCACTAAGCCTTAATAAAACCTTAAGAAAGAGTAATGAATATAACAACCATATTCTTAATTACAACAACCCTTATAGTTATCTTAATTACTATTAGCTTTTGATTACCACAAATATCACCAGACACAGAAAAACTCTCCCCATATGAATGCGGCTTCGACCCATTAGGAACCGCCCGTCTACCATTCTCGCTTCGATTCTTCCTAGTTGCAATCCTATTTCTTCTATTCGACCTAGAAATTGCGCTACTCCTTCCGATCCCATGAGCCATAAACCTTATACAACCAACAACCACTTTAATCTGAATATCCGCAATCATTATTCTTCTAACACTAGGCTTAATTTACGAATGATTAGCAGGGGGGCTAGAGTGGGCAGAGTAGGCAGTTAGTATAAATAAAACAACTAATTTCGACTTAGTAGCCCCAGGTTTTAACCCTGGACTGCCATATGACAACATATTTTACCTTTTCCTCTGCCTTCGTACTCGGAATTTTAGGGTTGGCCCTACACCGAACACACTTAGTTTCCGCACTACTCTGTATCGAAGCCATAATATTAGCCCTCTTTATAGCACTTACAGCATTCTCATCTACACTACAACTCCCCTCCACAAACATTTCTCCCATTCTCCTCCTTGCTTTTTCTGCCTGTGAAGCAGGAACTGGCCTCGCCTTATTAGTGGCAACCTCTCGAACACATGGCTCGGACCATCTTAAAAACCTAAACCTCTTACAATGCTAAAAATTCTTTTACCTACCCTTATATTAATTCCAACAGCCCTTCTATCAAAACAAAACATCCTTTTCACAATATACACCTCCTACTCAATACTACTTGCACTAATAAGTCTAGTCTGATTTAAGTATCCTCTAAACCCTAGCATAATATTCTCCTCTTCCTACCTAAACATTGACTCAATTTCCGCCCCATTAATAATCCTTTCCTGCTGACTTCTCCCACTAATAGCCCTAGCTAGCCAAAACCACCTCCAACACGAACCTCTTGCTCGAAAACGAAACTTTTTAGTAGTCATTACAACCCTACAAGTTGCCCTATTATTAACATTCTCCGCAACCGAATTCACCCTATTTTACATTATATTCGAAACAACATTAATTCCCACCCTCATTGTTATTACACGATGGGGAAACCAAGCCGAGCGACTTTCCGCAGGGACATACTTTCTATTTTACACACTTGCTGGATCTCTCCCCCTATTAGTTGCTATTCTATTTTTAAACACTAAATACTCCAACATTTCAATAGTAATAATAAACCTAATTCAACCAGAAACCCCCCACTCATGAACAAATAACATACTATGACTTGCCTGCTTAATCGCCTTCCTAGTGAAAATGCCTTTATATGGCCTCCACCTCTGACTCCCAAAAGCCCATGTGGAAGCCCCTATCGCTGGCTCAATGGTTCTGGCTGCAATTTTACTGAAACTCGGAGGCTACGGTATCATTCGAATCACCCCCCTACTAAACCCACTCTCAACAAAACTATACTACCCCTTTATTATTCTAGCCATTTGAGGCATCATCATAACCAGCTCAATCTGCCTACGACAAACTGACTTAAAATCTTTAATCGCTTACTCATCAGTAAGCCACATAGGCCTCGTAATTGCAGCCGCTTTGATTCAAACCCCATGAAGCCTAACAGGAGCAATTTTACTGATAATTGCCCACGGCCTTACCTCATCAATACTATTTTGTCTAGCAAACACAAACTATGAACGCACCCATAGCCGAACACTCCTTCTAGCCCGCGGCCTGCAACTTATTCTTCCTCTAACAATATCCTGGTGGCTTATAGCTAACTTAATAAATATGGCCCTCCCCCCCACAATTAATCTCACAGGCGAACTTCTAATCATAACATCATTATTCAACTGGTCCCCCCTAACAATCCTCATAACAGGAGTAGGCACTCTCTTAACAGCCACCTACTCACTTCATATATTTTTAACAACCCAACGAGGAAAGCTCCCACAACACGCTATCCAAACAAACCCGACATACACCCGAGAACACCTGCTACTGGTCCTACACATCCTCCCGATACTTATACTTATAATAAAACCCGAACTAATCATAGGCCCCCTTCCTTGTTGTCATAGTTTAACAAAAACATTAGAATGTGGATCTAAAAATAGAAGTTCAAACCTTCTTAATGACCGAGGGGTATTGTATACAAAGAACTGCTAACTCTGCGTCCTGGGATTAACCCCCCAGACTCCTCACTTTTAAAGGATCAGAGTTTAATCCATTGGTCTTAGGAGCCAAAATTCTTGGTGCAATTCCAAGTAAAAGTACATGCACAACATCCCCCACACCACCATAGCCGCTACCTTTCTATTCCTAATAATTCCCATCACAATAACCCTATACCCTCTACAAAACCAATGACACCTCTCCCATGTAAAGGTAGCTGTGCAAACAGCATTTTTTACCAGCATAATCCCCCTGTTTATCTTCATTAACTATGGACTAGAATTCACAACTACAAACATCCACTGAATCAACATCTCTAATTTTAGCATCAACATTAGCTTCATGCTAGACACCTACGCAATTACATTTTTACCCATCGCACTCTTTGTCACATGATCCATCTTGGAGTTTGCCGCATGATATATGACCTCAGACCCCTTTATCAACCGATTTTTTAAGTATCTTCTCCTATTCTTACTAGCTATATTAATTCTTGTTACCGCAAATAATATCTTCCAGCTTTTTATTGGGTGGGAGGGGGTTGGAATTATATCCTTTCTATTAATCGGGTGATGATTCTCACGTTCCGACGCAAACTCATCCGCCCTACAGGCAGTCATTTATAACCGAGTTGGGGATATTGGCCTTATCCTAACAATAGCCTGACTTGCTATAAACACAACCACCTGAGAATTTCATCAACTATTTACTAACCCAAACTCAGTCACCCTTGTCCCCCTCTTGGGTTTAATCTTAGCTGCCGCAGGAAAGTCTGCCCAATTTGGCCTTCACCCATGATTACCAGCAGCCATAGAAGGTCCTACTCCCGTCTCTGCCTTACTCCACTCCAGCACAATGGTTGTGGCAGGTGTATTCCTACTAATTCGCCTCCACCCCCTATTAGAAACAAACACAACAGCCCTATCCACCTGCCTTTGTCTAGGTGCAATAACAACCTTATTCACAGCAATTTGTGCCCTCACACAAAACGATATTAAAAAAATCATCGCCTTCTCAACCTCAAGCCAGCTTGGGTTGATAATGGTCACCGTAGGATTAAACCAACCACAACTAGCCTTCTTTCATATTTCAACCCACGCATTCTTTAAAGCCA
>NW_027101565.1:0-17525 GCF_035046505.1 Tiliqua scincoides
AACCCCAATGATACTTTAAGAGGCTTAGGTTAACAAAACCAAGGGCCTTCAAAGCCCTAAATAAGAGTTCAACCCTCCTAGCCCCTGAAGGCATGTAAAACTTTAACTTACATCTCCTGATTGCAACTCAGGCACTTTAATTAAGCTAAAACCTCCCAGACAGACGGGCCTCGATCCCGTAAATTTCTAGTTAACAGCTAAACGCCCCATCCAGCGGGCTTCAATCTGAGCTTCTTCTAAAAAAAGAAGCTCCGGCACACCTTTGGTGTGCTTCTCTAGATTTGCACTCTAGCGTGAATCACCACGAAGCTATTGTGATAAGAGTGGGACTGGCACCCACCTATACAGGGCTACAACCTGCCACCTACTATCGGCCATCTTACCTGTGACCATTAATCGTTGATTCTTCTCAACCAACCACAAAGATATCGGCACCTTATACTTAATCTTCGGAGCTTGAGCAGGAATAGTTGGTACAGCACTTAGCCTGTTAATTCGGGCTGAACTAAGTCAACCTGGCGCCCTGCTAGGCGATGATCAGATCTATAACGTCATTGTAACAGCCCATGCTTTTGTCATAATTTTCTTTATAGTAATGCCTGTAATAATCGGCGGGTTCGGAAATTGACTAGTCCCCCTAATAATTGGGGCGCCAGATATGGCCTTCCCACGAATAAACAACATGAGTTTTTGACTTCTCCCTCCTTCTCTATTACTGCTACTTGCATCCTCGGGGGTGGAAGCCGGGGCCGGCACCGGGTGAACCGTCTACCCTCCCTTAGCCGGGAACTTAGCCCATGCCGGGGCCTCTGTAGATCTAACCATCTTCTCCCTCCACCTCGCGGGAGTCTCCTCAATTCTTGGGGCCATTAACTTTATTACTACCTGCATCAACATAAAACCACCCTCCATAACCCAATACCAAACCCCTCTATTCGTATGATCAGTAATAATCACGGCAGTTCTACTTTTACTATCACTACCCGTCCTTGCCGCCGGTATCACAATACTACTAACAGACCGAAATTTAAACACATCTTTCTTCGATCCTGCAGGTGGGGGGGACCCAATTTTATACCAACATCTGTTTTGGTTCTTTGGTCACCCAGAAGTCTACATTTTGATTCTTCCTGGCTTTGGAATAATCTCACACATTGTAACCTATTATGCTGGAAAAAAAGAACCTTTCGGCTACATGGGTATAGTATGAGCCATAATATCTATCGGCTTCTTAGGCTTTATCGTATGAGCCCACCACATATTTACCGTTGGAATGGATGTCGATACCCGAGCATATTTCACTTCCGCCACAATAATCATCGCAATTCCAACAGGTGTAAAGGTATTTAGCTGGCTCGCAACTTTACATGGGGGCATAATCAAATGAGATGCTGCCATACTCTGGGCCCTGGGCTTCATTTTCCTATTTACTGTGGGAGGCCTAACAGGCATTGTACTTGCCAACTCATCCTTAGACATTGTTCTTCATGACACATATTACGTCGTAGCTCATTTCCACTATGTATTATCCATAGGTGCCGTATTTGCAATCATAGGAGGCTTTGTACATTGATTTCCCCTATTTTCAGGCTATACACTTCATCAAACTTGAACAAAAGTCCAATTTGGTGTCATATTTGCCGGGGTTAATCTGACCTTCTTCCCTCAACACTTCCTTGGGCTATCAGGAATGCCCCGCCGTTACTCCGACTATCCTGACGCATATACCATCTGAAATACTTTATCATCAATTGGCTCACTAATTTCTCTAGTAGCCGTAATCATAATAATGTTTATCATTTGAGAAGCATTCGCAGCTAAACGAGAAGTTTTCGCCCTAGAACTAACAAACACAAACCTAGAATGACTTCACGGCTGCCCACCCCCTTATCACACTTACGAAGAACCAACATATGTACAAACAAACTCAAGAAAGGGAGGAATCGAACCGCCTTCTACTGGTTTCAAGCCAATCACATAGCCAAGATGCTTCTTTCTCATGAGACCCTAGTAAATTTATTATGTAGCCCTGTCAGAGCTAAGTTATAGGTTAGCCCCTATGGGCCTCATGATGGCACACCCCGCTCAACTCGGATTTCAAGACGCAGCATCTCCCATTATAGAAGAGCTCTTACATTTTCATGACCACGCCATTATAATTGTCTTCTTAATTAGTGCTTTAGTATTATACATTATTTCTTTAATAATAACAACAAAGCTAACACACACAAATACCATAGACGCCCAAGAAGTAGAAATAATCTGAACAATTCTTCCTGCAATCATTTTAATCTTAATTGCCCTCCCTTCCCTTCGCATTCTCTACCTCATAGATGAAATCAACAACCCACACCTAACTGTTAAAGCTCTCGGCCACCAATGATATTGGAGCTATGAGTACACAGACTATCAAGATCTCGCATTTGACTCTTACATAATTCCCTCACAAGACCTCCCTCAAGGACACCTCCGTCTATTAGAAGTAGATCACCGAATAGTAGTTCCAATAGAATCCCCAATTCGCATACTAATCTCCGCAGAAGATGTCCTGCACTCATGGGCCGTACCCGCCCTCGGCATTAAAACAGATGCCATTCCCGGACGACTAAATCAAACAACCTTTATCACTTCTCACCCAGGCTTGTTCTATGGACAATGCTCAGAAATCTGCGGATCTAACCACAGCTTCATGCCCATTGTAGTAGAAGCAATTCCACTAAAACACTTTGAAGACTGAACCACAACAATACTCACTGCATCACTAAGAAGCTTTTATCAGCGTTAGCCTTTTAAGCTAAAGAAGGAGACAACACCTGCCCCCTTAGTGATATGCCTCAATTAAACCCTGCCCCCTGATTAATAATCCTCCTACTTTCATGAACAATCTTATTAACAATTCTCCAAACCAAAACTTTAATAATAACCTCTCAAAATCTCCCAATCCAAAACACCCCCACACCTAAAGCCTCACCTTGAAACTGACCATGAATTTAAGCTTCTTCGACCAATTTTTAAGCCCACAACTCCTTGGAATCCCCCTTATCACCCTAGCAATAATCCTGCCACCAACCCTAATTTTTACAAAAACAAGCCGACTTATCTTAAATCGGCTAGAAACGGTACAAACATGAGCAATCTTTATATTTGTAAAACAACTTATATTACCCCTAAACAAACCAGGCCACAAATGAGCCGCACTCTTAACCTCACTTATATTATTCCTTCTCCTATTCAATTTGCTAGGACTTTTCCCTTATACATTCACCCCAACTACCCAGCTATCAATAAATATGGGTTTAGCAGTACCCTTATGACTAGCAACTGTATTAATTGGCTTACGCAATCAACCAACCCTTTCATTAGGCCACCTTCTACCAGAAGGCACCCCAACCCCTCTCGTACCTGTTCTCATTATTATCGAAACAATTAGCCTACTCATTCGCCCTCTTGCACTAGGCGTTCGACTAACAGCCAACTTAACAGCAGGTCACCTGCTAATCCAACTTATTTCTACCGCCGTATTTGTAATACTACCCATAATAACTGCAACCGCAACACTAACCTTTATTGTCCTCTTACTTTTAACTATTCTAGAGGTCGCAGTAGCAATTATTCAAGCCTACGTCTTCACTTTACTATTAAGCCTATACCTACAAGAAAATACTTAATGATCCACCAAGCACATGCCTATCATATAGTAGACCAAAGCCCCTGGCCCCTAACAGGCGCAATCGCTGCCTTACTTATAACATCCGGACTCGCCGTCTGATTTCACTTCAACAATATACTATTAATGAATATCGGCCTAATTATCCTCCTTCTAACAATACTACAATGGTGGCGAGATATCACCCGTGAGGGAACCTTTCAAGGCCACCACACGGTCCCTGTACAAAAAGGCCTCCGATACGGGATAATCCTTTTTATTACATCAGAGGTCTTCTTTTTTATCGGCTTTTTCTGAGCTTTCTACCACTCAAGCCTGGCCCCAACCCCGGAGCTTGGGGGCTGTTGACCCCCTAGCGGAATTCACCCATTAAACCCATTTGAAGTACCCCTTCTAAACACAGCTGTACTCCTAGCCTCTGGTGTTACCGTAACATGAGCCCACCATTCTATTATAGAAAATAATCGAAAAGAAGCAATTCAAGCCCTTACACTAACCATTGCCTTGGGCCTTTACTTCACCGCCCTCCAAGCCATAGAATACTATGAAGCCCCTTTCGCTATTTCAGATAGCGTTTACGGGTCAACATTCTTTGTGGCAACAGGCTTCCATGGCCTCCACGTAATTATTGGATCAACTTTTTTAATTGTTTGCTTACTACGACAGATCATATATCACTTCACAACAAACCACCACTTCGGATTTGAAGCCGCCGCATGATACTGACATTTCGTAGACGTTGTATGACTGTTCCTTTACATCTCAATTTACTGATGAGGCTCTTGCTCTTTTAGTATCAACCAGTACAAGTGATTTCCAATCACTAAGCCTTAATAAAACCTTAAGAAAGAGTAATGAATATAACAACCATATTCTTAATTACAACAACCCTTATAGTTATCTTAATTACTATTAGCTTTTGATTACCACAAATATCACCAGACACAGAAAAACTCTCCCCATATGAATGCGGCTTCGACCCATTAGGAACCGCCCGTCTACCATTCTCGCTTCGATTCTTCCTAGTTGCAATCCTATTTCTTCTATTCGACCTAGAAATTGCGCTACTCCTTCCGATCCCATGAGCCATAAACCTTATACAACCAACAACCACTTTAATCTGAATATCCGCAATCATTATTCTTCTAACACTAGGCTTAATTTACGAATGATTAGCAGGGGGGCTAGAGTGGGCAGAGTAGGCAGTTAGTATAAATAAAACAACTAATTTCGACTTAGTAGCCCCAGGTTTTAACCCTGGACTGCCATATGACAACATATTTTACCTTTTCCTCTGCCTTCGTACTCGGAATTTTAGGGTTGGCCCTACACCGAACACACTTAGTTTCCGCACTACTCTGTATCGAAGCCATAATATTAGCCCTCTTTATAGCACTTACAGCATTCTCATCTACACTACAACTCCCCTCCACAAACATTTCTCCCATTCTCCTCCTTGCTTTTTCTGCCTGTGAAGCAGGAACTGGCCTCGCCTTATTAGTGGCAACCTCTCGAACACATGGCTCGGACCATCTTAAAAACCTAAACCTCTTACAATGCTAAAAATTCTTTTACCTACCCTTATATTAATTCCAACAGCCCTTCTATCAAAACAAAACATCCTTTTCACAATATACACCTCCTACTCAATACTACTTGCACTAATAAGTCTAGTCTGATTTAAGTATCCTCTAAACCCTAGCATAATATTCTCCTCTTCCTACCTAAACATTGACTCAATTTCCGCCCCATTAATAATCCTTTCCTGCTGACTTCTCCCACTAATAGCCCTAGCTAGCCAAAACCACCTCCAACACGAACCTCTTGCTCGAAAACGAAACTTTTTAGTAGTCATTACAACCCTACAAGTTGCCCTATTATTAACATTCTCCGCAACCGAATTCACCCTATTTTACATTATATTCGAAACAACATTAATTCCCACCCTCATTGTTATTACACGATGGGGAAACCAAGCCGAGCGACTTTCCGCAGGGACATACTTTCTATTTTACACACTTGCTGGATCTCTCCCCCTATTAGTTGCTATTCTATTTTTAAACACTAAATACTCCAACATTTCAATAGTAATAATAAACCTAATTCAACCAGAAACCCCCCACTCATGAACAAATAACATACTATGACTTGCCTGCTTAATCGCCTTCCTAGTGAAAATGCCTTTATATGGCCTCCACCTCTGACTCCCAAAAGCCCATGTGGAAGCCCCTATCGCTGGCTCAATGGTTCTGGCTGCAATTTTACTGAAACTCGGAGGCTACGGTATCATTCGAATCACCCCCCTACTAAACCCACTCTCAACAAAACTATACTACCCCTTTATTATTCTAGCCATTTGAGGCATCATCATAACCAGCTCAATCTGCCTACGACAAACTGACTTAAAATCTTTAATCGCTTACTCATCAGTAAGCCACATAGGCCTCGTAATTGCAGCCGCTTTGATTCAAACCCCATGAAGCCTAACAGGAGCAATTTTACTGATAATTGCCCACGGCCTTACCTCATCAATACTATTTTGTCTAGCAAACACAAACTATGAACGCACCCATAGCCGAACACTCCTTCTAGCCCGCGGCCTGCAACTTATTCTTCCTCTAACAATATCCTGGTGGCTTATAGCTAACTTAATAAATATGGCCCTCCCCCCCACAATTAATCTCACAGGCGAACTTCTAATCATAACATCATTATTCAACTGGTCCCCCCTAACAATCCTCATAACAGGAGTAGGCACTCTCTTAACAGCCACCTACTCACTTCATATATTTTTAACAACCCAACGAGGAAAGCTCCCACAACACGCTATCCAAACAAACCCGACATACACCCGAGAACACCTGCTACTGGTCCTACACATCCTCCCGATACTTATACTTATAATAAAACCCGAACTAATCATAGGCCCCCTTCCTTGTTGTCATAGTTTAACAAAAACATTAGAATGTGGATCTAAAAATAGAAGTTCAAACCTTCTTAATGACCGAGGGGTATTGTATACAAAGAACTGCTAACTCTGCGTCCTGGGATTAACCCCCCAGACTCCTCACTTTTAAAGGATCAGAGTTTAATCCATTGGTCTTAGGAGCCAAAATTCTTGGTGCAATTCCAAGTAAAAGTACATGCACAACATCCCCCACACCACCATAGCCGCTACCTTTCTATTCCTAATAATTCCCATCACAATAACCCTATACCCTCTACAAAACCAATGACACCTCTCCCATGTAAAGGTAGCTGTGCAAACAGCATTTTTTACCAGCATAATCCCCCTGTTTATCTTCATTAACTATGGACTAGAATTCACAACTACAAACATCCACTGAATCAACATCTCTAATTTTAGCATCAACATTAGCTTCATGCTAGACACCTACGCAATTACATTTTTACCCATCGCACTCTTTGTCACATGATCCATCTTGGAGTTTGCCGCATGATATATGACCTCAGACCCCTTTATCAACCGATTTTTTAAGTATCTTCTCCTATTCTTACTAGCTATATTAATTCTTGTTACCGCAAATAATATCTTCCAGCTTTTTATTGGGTGGGAGGGGGTTGGAATTATATCCTTTCTATTAATCGGGTGATGATTCTCACGTTCCGACGCAAACTCATCCGCCCTACAGGCAGTCATTTATAACCGAGTTGGGGATATTGGCCTTATCCTAACAATAGCCTGACTTGCTATAAACACAACCACCTGAGAATTTCATCAACTATTTACTAACCCAAACTCAGTCACCCTTGTCCCCCTCTTGGGTTTAATCTTAGCTGCCGCAGGAAAGTCTGCCCAATTTGGCCTTCACCCATGATTACCAGCAGCCATAGAAGGTCCTACTCCCGTCTCTGCCTTACTCCACTCCAGCACAATGGTTGTGGCAGGTGTATTCCTACTAATTCGCCTCCACCCCCTATTAGAAACAAACACAACAGCCCTATCCACCTGCCTTTGTCTAGGTGCAATAACAACCTTATTCACAGCAATTTGTGCCCTCACACAAAACGATATTAAAAAAATCATCGCCTTCTCAACCTCAAGCCAGCTTGGGTTGATAATGGTCACCGTAGGATTAAACCAACCACAACTAGCCTTCTTTCATATTTCAACCCACGCATTCTTTAAAGCCATGTTATTCCTCTGTTCTGGGTCGATCATTCATAATTTATCAGACGAACAGGACATCCGAAAGATAGGAGGCATTAACAAAGCAATACCCGTTACCACCTCCTGCCTAACCATCGGCAGCCTTGCCCTAATAGGAACCCCCTTTCTATCCGGCTTTTTCTCAAAAGACACCATCATCGAAACAATAAATACCTCCTACCTTAACGCCTGAGCCCTAATACTAACTCTCACAGCAACGGCCCTAACGGCCGCCTACAGCCTACGACTAATCTTCTACGTACAAATAAACACCTCCCGAGGGAACACTCTTGTCATCATTTCCGAAAACAATAAAACCCTAACCAACCCCCTTGTTCGCCTCGCAACAGGAAGCATTTTAACTGGCTTACTCCTTATCTCCTCTGTTCTTCCAATCAAAACAACAGCATTAACCATATCAACAAACATAAAACTGTCCGCATTACTCGTAACAATCTTAGGCCTTTTATATGCTTTAGAACTAGCCACCCAAACAACAACACTCTTGACTCCAAAACATAATAAGTTAAACAACTTCTCAAACCAACTAGGATTCTTCAACATAATCATTCACCGAACCCACCCAAACATTTCACTCATACAAGGACAAAACCTTGCCTCACACCTAAACGACCAACTATGGTATGAAAAAATTGGTCCAAAAATACTAACAATAACCAACACCCCCATGGTCAACAGCATTTCTACTGCCAACAAAGGTCTTATTAAAGCCTACTTAATCATATTTGTCCTATTTATGACCTCGGTGCTCATTTTTATTTTAATCTAATTACCCGCAAAGCCCCCCGCGCCAACCCACGTGACAGCTCTAACGCAACAAATAAAGCCAGCAATAAGCCTCACCCGGAAATTAATAAACAGCCACCCCCCCATGAATATAACAAAGACACCCCACTAAAGTCCGCACGAACAAAATGTAACCCTACACAATCAACCCCAACAACTCCAAACCCCTCCACCACCCACCCCCCACCAAATACCACAAACAACACCGTCACCAAAACAAAATACCCCCCAACATACAACCCAACAGACCAGCTCCCCCATGTCTCAGGGTAGGGCTCAGCCGCCAACGCTACAGAATAAGCAAATACCACCAACATTCCCCCTAAATAAATCAAAAATAAGACCAAAGAAACAAAAGAACTACCCAATCAAACCAACACACCACACCCAACGGCAGCAGCAACCACCAACCCAACCGCACCATAAAGCGGGGATGGGTTTGAGGCAACAGCCACCAACCCCCCCAATAAACAAAAAGATAATAAAAAAATAAAATAAACCATAATTTTTGCCTGGACTTTAACCAAGACCTGCGGCACGAAAAACCACTGTTGTATTCAACTACAAAAACTAATGACCCACAACCTACGAAAAACTCACCCAATCCTAAAGATTGTAAACAACACATTCATTGACCTCCCCACCCCATCAAATATCTCAGCATGATGAAATTTTGGCTCACTACTTGGATTTTGTCTAATCGCACAAGTCCTAACTGGCCTATTCCTTGCTATACACTACACAGCAGACATCTCTTCAGCATTTTCATCAATCGCACACATTTGTCGAGACGTACAATACGGGTGGCTAATCCGAAACCTGCACGCCAATGGGGCCTCCATATTCTTTATTTGCATTTACCTCCATATCGGACGGGGCTTATACTACGGCTCTTACATATACAAAGAAACCTGAAACATTGGGGTCGTTCTTCTTCTCCTTGTAATGGCAACAGCCTTTGTGGGCTACGTACTTCCATGGGGCCAGATATCTTTTTGAGGGGCCACCGTCATTACTAACCTTCTTTCAGCAATTCCCTATATCGGAACAACCTTGGTAGAATGAATCTGGGGAGGGTTCTCAGTAGACAACGCAACACTCACCCGATTCTTTTCATTCCATTTTATTCTGCCATTTATTATCATGGGAACCTCTATACTTCACCTCCTTTTCCTCCACGAAACAGGATCAAATAACCCCACAGGCCTAAACTCCAACACAGACAAAATCCCATTTCACCCTTATTACACCTATAAAGACCTTTTAGGCCTAACATTATTAATCTTCGTTCTCCTCCTACTAGCCCTCTTCTCCCCAAACTTACTAGGAGACCCAGAAAACTTTACCCCTGCAAACCCCTTAGTCACGCCACCACACATTAAACCCGAGTGATACTTCCTCTTTGCCTACGCTATCCTACGCTCAATCCCAAATAAATTAGGAGGCGTTCTTGCCTTATTATTTTCAATCCTAATCCTAATCTTCGTACCCATACTCCATACATCAAAGCAACGAGGAAACACCTTCCGGCCCCTATCCCAAGGGGTCTTTTGACTCCTTATATCAAATATCATTATCCTCACGTGAATCGGAGGACAGCCCGTAGAGGACCCCTTCATCATCATCGGACAAATTGCCTCAATACTCTACTTTGCTATTTTCCTCCTCCTCATACCAATTACAGCCAAACTAGAAGATAAAATACTCAAATGATAGCCCCACTCTAAGCCTTAGTAGCTTAATAGACAAAGCATTGGTCTTGTAAGCCAAAGATGGGAACTAAGACCCCCTAAGGCATCAGAGAGAGGGGACTCAAACCCCCACCGCTAGTCCCCAAAACTAGCATTCTAACTTTAAACTACCCCCTGGCGGCTTTTTTGCCCTCTACCTCAATTCACCCGTATCTGGCCGCCCCTGGCGGCTTTTTTGTCCTCTACCTCAATTCACCCGTATCTGGCCGCCCCTGGCGGCTTTTTTGTCCTCTACCTCAATTCACCCGTATCTGGCCGCCCCTGGCGGCTTTTTTGTCCTCTACCTCAATTCACCCGTATCTGGCCGCCCCTGGCGGCTTTTTTGTCCTCTACCTCAATTCACCCGTATCTGGCCGCCCCTGGCGGCTTTTTTGTCCTCTACCTCAATTCACCCGTATCTGGCCGCCCCTGGCGGCTTTTTATTGCTTTGCTGGTGATCTTACACATACTATGTATAATCGGACATTCACCTCTTGTCCTCATGCATATCATATCCGGTTAATCAGTCAATGATCAATCACAAACTAAGAATAATCGAACAATTAATTTTCAACCTCATGCATATCACAAAAGACTTCAAATTAAGGTTCTAAGACATACTATGTATAATCGGACATTTACCTCTTGTCCACACGCATATCACAACAGACAGATTATTAATGATTTCATACTTACAACACATCTCGAATATTTTCCTCTTTCACACATGCAGATCATAGAAGATTAGATTAGAATGATCTAGCACATATTATGTATAATTGGACATTTGCCCTCTTCGCCTCACGCATATCATGAGGACACTACCCTCTCCCAACCATGCCCATTAGATGCCATCACCCTTCTCCCCTGCTGCTCTCTTGCTCGACAGTTATCTATTATATTCTGCCATCTCCGAGAAACCAGCAATCCCTTAATGACGTGTACTCCCGTTACTAGCCCCGTGGGACACACGGAGTACGTTGGCTATTTCTCACTTTTTCCAAGGCCTCTGGTTCCTACCTCAGGGGCGGTCAAAGGATTCCCAACACTTTCTCACTTTTAACGATGCTTCTGGTTGGTGCATAATGTACACTTTGCCGAGAAATCATAGCATCCCGACCCCCAATGCATCTGGCCTTTTTTATTTTTTTTGGGGGAGTGGATCTCAGAGCCGCTTGCTAAAGTGGTCGCCTACAATTTGCCGTCCGATCTGGACCTACGGTGCACGTGATAAACGTTCCCACGTATAGAGCACGCGATTTCGTTTAATGCTTGAATGACATAAAATTAGTAACAAACGTGTTAAAACGTACGAAAAAGCACCTGTGAACACATGCGACGCAGGTGAAAATACAAGTGCAAATGTGTGCGCAGACGTGGACGTGGGCACGCGGGCGCGCCTGCAGCGCACGTATGTTTGCAAGCGCAAACGTGCGCAGACGTGGACGTGAGCACGCGGGCGCGCCTGCAGCGCACGTGCGTTTGCGAGTGCAGGCATGTGCGCGGGCGCGTTCACAGACGCAGACATGTACACAGGTGCAGGCGCACCCACAACGCAGGTGTCGGTGTAGGTGTAGGTGCGGACGTTCAGCTTGATACACGTAAATAAATACAACTTAATTTTTATGGCAAACCCCCCTACCCCCCTTACCGGTAATTTCTCACTTAGTCAGATTTACTCCTGCCAAACCCCTAAAACAGGATCTGACCAAACTAAAACTACCGGTTGTCCACGACCAGTTCATGCATTCTACAGATTGTAAATGCAGTCGTGGATACTAATATCAGTGCCGTAATGCATATTTACAACATGATTATATATACATTTTTTTTATCTTTTATACAAAAATTTTATGTTATTGTAGCTTAAAATTTTTAAAGCGAAGCACTGAAGATGCTGAGATGGGTGAGTCAAATTTCCCCAAAAACACAAAGTTTTGGTCCTAAACTTGCCATTGTTTTTAATCAAAATTACACATGCAAGCCTCCACACCCCAGTGAGAATGCCCACACAACCCCGAATAGCCAAGTGGAGCAGGTATCAGGATCTCTAACAAACCGAAGCCCACAACACCTTGCTACGCCACACCCACACGGGTACTCAGCAGTGAATAACATTAAGAAATAAGCGAAAGCTTGACTTAGCTATGATTAAGTTTGGCCGGTAAATTTCGTGCCAGCCACCGCGGTTATACGAAAGGCCAAAAACAATGACCCTCGGCGTAAAGCGTGACCAGAATAATGTCAAAAAAATTGAAGGAAAACCAAGCCAAGACTGTAAAATATATTGGCACAAGAACTCCACCAATAAAATGCCTTCAAATAAAAGACTATTCAACCTCACTAAAGCTAGGAAACAAACTAGGATTAGATACCCTACTATGCCTAGCCCTAAACATAGATGGTTAAACACACAAAACCATTCGCCAGAGAACTACAAGCGAAAAGCTCGAAACTCAAAGGACTTGGCGGTGCTCCACATCATCCTAGAGGAGCCTGTCCTATAATCGATACCCCACGCTTTACCCCACCATTCTTTGCAACTCAGCCTATATACCGCCGTCGTCAGCTTACCCTGTGAAAGAAACAAAGTAGGCAAAAAAGTTTACAACTAACACGTCAGGTCAAGGTGTAGCAGATAGAATGGAAGAGATGGGCTACATTTTCTGCCACAGAAAAATACGAAAGGTGTAATGAAACACACACCCAAAGGAGGATTTAGAAGTAAGCTAAATAAGAGTCTTTATCTTAAATTTGCTCTGGAGCGCGCACACACCGCCCGTCACTCTCATCGTCCAAAAATAAACTTAACATATAAAAATACTAACAATATAGATGAGGCAAGTCGTAACAAGGTAAGCGCACCGGAAGGCGTGCTTGGAACAACAACCAGTAGCTTAAAACAAAGCATTCAACTTACAATTGAAAAATGTTAGTGAGATCCTAACCTTTTTGAGCCAAACAACTAGCCCAATCACATAAACAAATCCTCTCATTAACAAAATAAATCATTCGACAAAACTAGTATATGTGATAGAACCTAACCAAAACGGCGCAACAGAAAAAGTACCGCAAGGGAACCCTGAAAGAATAATGAAACACACAAGCAAAACAAAGCAAAGATAAACCCTTGTACCTCTTGCATCATGGTCCAGCCAGAATAAAACAGACAAAGAGAACTTCAGCCTGTACCCCCGAAACCAAGTGAGCTACTACAAGACAACTGTAAGAGTGCACCCATCTCTGTGGCAAAAGAGTGGGAAGATCTAGTAGTAGCGGTGAAAAGCCAAACGAACTTGGTGATAGCTGGTTGCTCAATAAATGAATTTTAGTTCAACTTTAGGTTACTTCCAGCAAACAATAGCACGCATTTTAACCTAAAAGGTATTCAATGGGGGTACAGCCCCATTGAAATAGGATACAACCTGACTTAGAGAGAAAGCAACATAACCTACGCCCAGTAGGCCCTAAAGCAGCCACCAGTAAACACAGCGTCACAGCACAAAGACAATAAATCCCCCCTGTGTCTGCCACCTCCTAAAAACCTACCGAGCCACACTATTATTATAGACAAACTAATGCTAGAACTAGTAACAAGAAGCCCTTCTCTTAAGCACCCCCTTGACCCAGAAATAGAAAACCTACTGGACATTAACAGACCAAAACAGGAACAACAATTAAACAGCCAAAACTGTTACAAAAACTGTCAACCCGACACCGGTGTGCTAAAAAGATAGATTAAAAGCTGTAAAAGGAATTCAGCAAAACCTTGTCCCAACTGTTTACCAAAAACATAGCCTTTAGCTAAACAAGTATTAAAGGTCCTGCCTGCCCAGTGAAACTTTTAAACGGCCGCGGTATCCTAACCGTGCAAAGGTAGCGTAATCACTTGTCTTCTAAATAAAGACTAGTATGAACGGCTAAATGAGGACAAACCTGTCTCTTATAGCTAATCAGTGAAACTGATCTCCCAGTACAAAAGCTGGGATAAACACATAAGACGAGAAGACCCTGTGGAGCTTAAAACGACCGCTAATAAGCACCACTAATGCCCCTAGCCCATAGTTTTAAGTTGGGGCGACTTCGGAACAAAACAAAACTTCCGAGCACAGAACCACCACTTCTCACCAAGGCTAACAAGCCAAAGTACAAAGCCGACCCAGTCATACTGACCAACGAACCAAGTTACCCCAGGGATAACAGCGCTATCTTCTTCAAGAGTCCCTATCGACAAGAAGGTTTACGACCTCGATGTTGGATCAGGACACCCAAATGGTGTAGCCGCTATTAAAGGTTCGTTTGTTCAACGATTAACAGTCCTACGTGATCTGAGTTCAGACCGGAGCAATCCAGGTCGGTTTCTATCTATGACGCTTACTTCTTCAGTACGAAAGGACAAAGAAGAGAGGACCAATATTATAAACACGTCCTTAAAACTAGCTGAACAAAACTCAAGCTAAACAAAGCACCTAGAACACCCCCAGACAAGGGGTAATTATTAGGGTGGCAGAGCCAGGTGAATGCAAAAGACCTAAGATCTTTCTACTAGATGTTCAAATCATCTCCCTAATACATGAATGCATTACTCTTATATATCATTAATCCCCTATTATATATTATTCCCATCTTACTAGCTGTTGCCTTCCTTACACTACTGGAACGAAAAGTGCTCGGTTATATACAACTACGAAAAGGCCCTAACATCATTGGCCCTTATGGGCTATTACAACCATTTGCAGACGGCATTAAACTGTTTATTAAAGAACCCTTACGCCCCTCCTCTTCCTCTCCTGCCCTCTTCATCATAACCCCGACCTTAGCCCTATTTCTAGCCCTTATAATTTGAACCCCCCTCCCAATACCGGCCACCTTAGCAGACATAAACCTAGGCCTTCTCTTCATACTAGCCCTCTCAAGCATAGCAGTATATTCTATTCTATGATCAGGGTGGGCATCCAACTCAAAATACCCATTAATTGGCGCCCTACGTGCGGTAGCACAAACAATCTCATACGAGGTCACCCTGGGAATTATTTTACTAACCATTATTATCCTTACAGGGGGCTTCACTCTACAAATACTCTCAATTACACAAGAACACCAATGACTACTAATTTCATCATGACCTCTTGCCATAATATGGTTTATCTCAACACTAGCAGAAACAAACCGGGCCCCCTTTGATTTAACAGAAGGAGAATCAGAGCTTGTCTCTGGCTTTAATGTAGAGTATGCCGCTGGCCCATTCGCCCTATTTTTCCTAGCTGAATATGCAAACATCATACTAATAAATACCCTAACCTGCATCCTTTTCCTAAACCCAGGAACCTCCCTACCCCCAGACGTGTTCACAATAAACCTAATATTAAAAACAACTATCCTGACAATCATATTCTTATGAACTCGCGCCTCATACCCTCGTTTTCGTTACGACCAACTTATACACCTCTTATGAAAAAATTTCTTACCCCTAACCCTCGCTCTATTAATGTGGCATGCCTCTTTCCCAACAATATTATCAGGACTCCCCCCACAATAAACCAGGAAATATGCCCGAATCCCCAAGGATTACTTTGATAGAGTAAAACACAGGGGTTAAAATCCCCTTATTTCCTTCTTCTCGAAGCACTAGAAAAACAGGACACGAACCTGCACCAAAAGACTCAAAATCTTATGTACTTCATTATACTATTTTCTAGTAAAGTCAGCTAATTAAGCTTTCGGGCCCATACCCCGAAAATGTTGGTTAAAATCCTTCCTATACTAATGAACCCAATCATATCTTCACTGATTCTCTCAAGCGTAGCAACCGGCTCCATCATTACCCTATCAAGCACACACTGACTCCTTGCCTGAATCGGATTAGAACTAAATACCCTAGCCATTATTCCCCTTATCGCCAAACAACACCATCCCCGTGCAACTGAAGCCGCTACAAAATATTTCCTTACCCAAGCTGCTGCCTCAGCCACACTCCTATTCGCCAGCACAATCAATGCCTGATCCACCAGCACCTGAGACATTTCACAACTCACAAACCAACCTGCCTGCATCATAATAACAATAGCTCTAGCCATAAAACTAGGCCTAGCCCCCCTGCATTTCTGACTACCAGAAGTCCTACAAGGCACAACACTAAAAACAGCACTAATCATTACAACTTGACAAAAACTCGCCCCCCTCGCCCTACTTTATATAGCCGCCCCCGCTATCCACCCAAATACACTTCTAATTATAGGGCTACTGTCAACCTTGACCGGAGGGTGGGGAGGCATAAACCAAACACAGACACGAAAAATCATAGCATTCTCATCAATTGCCCACCTAGGTTGAATAGCTACAATTCTCACACTAAGCTCAAACTTAATACTCCTCAACCTATTTTTATACCTCATAATAACAACTACTGCCTTTATAATCCTTATCTTCATCACAGCAAAAAACATTAAAGATTTAACCACCTCTTGAACAATTTCCCCCTCAACCATAGCACTTATATTTTTACTACTAATATCTCTAGGAGGGCTCCCCCCGCTAACAGGCTTTATCCCAAAATGGTTAATTTTACAAGAATTAACAACCCACAACCTATCAATGACCGCAGCCCTACTTGCCCTCTCCGCTCTATTAAGCCTATTCTTTTACTTACGACTATCTTACATCACAACCCTCACAGTGTTCCCAACCACCACACAAACAACACACAAATGACGATTCCAACCTAAACTAAGTACAACCACAATCTCAACCCTCTTACTACCATCCTTACTCCTCTTACCCCTAACCCCAATGATACTTTAAGAGGCTTAGGTTAACAAAACCAAGGGCCTTCAAAGCCCTAAATAAGAGTTCAACCCTCCTAGCCCCTGAAGGCATGTAAAACTTTAACTTACATCTCCTGATTGCAACTCAGGCACTTTAATTAAGCTAAAACCTCCCAGACAGACGGGCCTCGATCCCGTAAATTTCTAGTTAACAGCTAAACGCCCCATCCAGCGGGCTTCAATCTGAGCTTCTTCTAAAAAAAGAAGCTCCGGCACACCTTTGGTGTGCTTCTCTAGATTTGCACTCTAGCGTGAATCACCACGAAGCTATTGTGATAAGAGTGGGACTGGCACCCACCTATACAGGGCTACAACCTGCCACCTAC